>NW_024070186.1:70726146-70962928 GCF_014754425.2 Oryx dammah | reverse complement strand
TTCTCCTTTTCTGTACCCCTTTTCCAGATGTAAAAATTTTCTAATACTCAACTTTTATTTTTTACTTTTACTTTTTAGATCTCTTCCTTGTGAATTCATGGTTTTACACAGATGACTCCATGTCTGTTTCTAAATTAGAAGCTTGAAGATATTTAAATTTTGTCCAGCTTTTCTTCTCCTAGGCCACCTTTCACTAAGTTCTGCTGTCTGTCTGCTCTTTCTGTCCTCACTACCACCCACCTCCAGGAGCTCACTACCCCCTCATGATTAGATGATCTTCCCTACAAAATTTCAATACCCTATCCAGTTTTCCTAACAATGGCCATTTTAATTCTTTCCTTTCAGTCATCTTGCACACTTCTGCCAAATATTCACCTTAATAAAATGTTTCCTTAGTGGCACTATCTCCTCAAGTATATCCATAAAGCCAAGCATGATCTAAGTCCTTCTATGTAAGGTTCTTTGATGAGGATACAGTCAGTCAGTTCAGTCATTCAGTCATTCATTCATTCATGTCCGACTCTTTACAACACCATGGACTGCAGTATGCCAGGCTTCCCTGTCCATCACCAACTCCTAGAGCTAGCTCAAACTCATGGATACAAAGTCACTGCTTAAAGTGGCTCATGTGATAAGTCCTATTACTATCAAGACTTATAGACACGGAAGAGATTACCGTTAGAAGGAACTTATCAACCAGATGGGCAGGGGAAGGTGAAAGGAAGCAAGAACACATGTACTTAGGCACAAGGTAGGGAAGAAAGTTATCCTGAGGGTAGCTTCAGGTTAAAGGTGGGGGTAGCCAGTCTATGGTCTTAGATCCTATTCTTTAAGAGGTACTAAAACAAGAGAGAAAAAAATCTATATTTAGCAGAATGGCCCTCAAGGAAGGGACTGTATATGGTTAGAGGAACTGCTCTGATAAGCCACTTGAGCTGGGGATGAGGGAGTGGTAAGACTCTCAAGGGGTGGGCCTAAGACTTCTTAAGGATGGGTTGATTAGCAGCAGGTTCTGTGTGATTAGGGCTTCCCTGGTGGCTCAGAGGTTAAAGGGTCTGCCTGCAATGCAGGAGACCTGGGTTCGATCCCTGGGTTGGGAAGATCTCCTGGAGAAGGAAATGGCAACCCACTCCAGTATTCTTGCCTGGAGAATCCCATGGACAGAGGAGCCTGGTGAGCTACAGTCCAAGGGGTCGCAAAGAGTCAGACACGACTTCACTTTCACTTTCTGTGTGATTATAAAGGGTGGGCAATGTTGGAGCAGAACAAGTTAGTCAGAACATAGGCACAAGGCAAGAGTCCTGCCACTAGAGAGCCTGCTTCTCTGCTTCTCCCACACACTGATGTATGTTTGCAGGAGCAACTGGTTACTACCCTATTTGAGATGCTTACATGTCTCAGTGGTGCACTGGATCAGAAACGTTAAGATGTTTAGGATGCCTAGAGTTGAGGGTATTATGTAGTGGAATGCTGATAAATATTTGATGATTGAGTCTCTGGAAGAAAAAATAAAAACCCAACTAACTTCTAGTATTTGCTGGTGTCTATGGAAAGCTATGACAAACCTAGACAGTTGAAAAGCAGAGACATTATTCTGATGACAAAGGTTCATACAGTCAAGGTCATGGCCTTCCCAGTGGTCATGTATGGTTGTGAGAGCTGTATAATAAAGAAGGTAGAGCACTGAAGAACTGATACCTTTGAACTATGGTGCTGGAGAAGACTCCTGAGAGTCCCTTGGACAGCAAGGAGATCAAACCAGTCAATCTTGAGGGAAATCAACTCTGAATACTTATTGGAAGGACTTATGTTGAAGGTGAAACTCCAGTATTTTGGTCATCTGATGTGAACAGCTGACTCATTGGAAAAGTACCTGATGCTGGGAAAGATTGAAGGCAGAAGGAGAAGAGGGCATCAGAGAATGAGATGGCTGGATGGCATCTCTGACTCAATGGATGTGAGTCTGAGTGAATCCGGGAGTTGGTGATGGACAGGGAGGCCTGGCGTGCTGCGATTCATGGGGTCACAAAGAGTCGGACATGATGAGCAACTGAACTGAACTGAACTGAACTGAACTGAAGCATATTGGAAGTTTTATGGTCACTAGTAATAATAAAGCAATTTCAAATGATGATATGCCATTTCATATGTTAGACTGAAAGCTATTTAAAAGGAGGGCAATTACCAGTGTTAGCAAAGGTAATGGGAGATGACAATTCTCGTACACTGTTGATTGAACTGGAAATTATCAAAAAGTTTCTGTAGGGCTGTTTGGTAATATATATATATATATATATGTGTGTGTGTATATATAAATTTTTAGATATAAATATAGTGTATCTGACAAATAGGAATAATTCTGTGTCAGGACTTACACTTCTAGGAATTATCCTAAGCAGACAGTTTTATAAATTCTATAAACTGAAGCACTGTTTTTAATAGCAAAAAGAAACTGGAAATAGCATATAAAGGTAGGTGATTAGTTCAATTTTATATGCCATATGTTTATATTGGATTACTAACCATTAAAAAATACAATGTAGCTATATTTTTATATAGAAAATGTTTCTAAACTCTAATTGTTATTAAGTGAAAATCAGGTCATATAATACATTCATAAATACACATTTTGAAAGAACATACAAAGAGTAATGATTATGCATGAGAAACAAGAGTATAAAGATTTTTAATTTTCTTATTTGTATATTCTATTTTTTCTATAATGAATATAAATTACTTATGTATATTATCCTCTGAGCTTTAACTAATGGTCAACATAAGTAATAGTCATATAGTGATTCTATTTCTTCCACAAAATTGATATCTGTACATTATTTACTTAAGAGCAAACACTTATATAACATGTGACTATATACCGAGTAATATTCCAAAGGATATCTAAAAGTAAACTTAACTCATTGGATCCTTACAATAATCCTATGAGCTGGGTACTGTTATTATCCCAAGGAAACAGAAACACAGTGAATGAGTAATTGCCCAAGGTCACACAGCTGGTAATTAATAAAGCTGACATTCAAACCCAGGCAGTCCAGTTATAGTGATGAAGCTATTTACCATCATACCATACTGACTCACATCTAAATGGATTTATAATTCCTTACCTGAAGATTAGGACTAATAACATTACCTATCACATGGGCTTGCCATTGGGTATAACTGAAATCAAGCATGAAAAAACTTAGTTTAATGCTTGGCACATTAGAGTTAATAAGTGCTAGGTATTAAAGAGAAAAACGGTAATACTACTAACCAGACCTCAAACATCACCACCAATTCAACTTTATTTCCATGCTGCTTGAAGATATACTCTCTGCTTTATTTCAATGAGTCCCTCAAATACATCAAACTCATTCCATGTCAATCTCATGTTTCAACTCATGCTGTTGGTCTCCCTGAAGTCAGGTGACTAGACTAATCCAAATCACATTACGTCTTGAAAGCCTAGCTCAGGTCCTCTCTCCAATTATTCCAGCACTTTATTACATTACACTATTTAATAAAAATGAGGCAATTAATATATAATTATCTGCTAGTTTTTCTATCCAACAATACAGCAAGCTCTGAGAAAGCAAGGATGAATGTCAAAAAACTTATTCCCCTGAATCCCTTTGGTTATCTCCAAACCCAGTAGGATAAGACTTAGGTATTTAACATATAGTTGCTTCACCTTTTCACTTAGTCATAGGAATATACCCATAAAAGTAGAAATCCATAATTTATCTAAGTTTCCTAGCAGCTTCTTTCCAGAAGAAAAAGATAAATCATAATATCAAAATCAGGAGATGACTGACAAGCAAATGCAAATCCAGATAAGAATATACAATTTATAATTGCTACTAGTATATAATATATTTGGAGAAGGCAATGGCAACCCACTCCAGTACTCTTGCCTGGAAAATCCCATGGATGGAGGAGCCTGGTAGGCTGCAGTCCATGGGGTCGCTAAGAGTCGAACTCGACTGAGCGACTTCACTTTCACTTTTCACTTTCATGCATTGGAGAAGGAAATGGCAACCCATTCCAGTGTTCTTGCTTGGAGAATCCCAGGGACAGGGGAGCCTGGTGGGCTGCCATCTATGGGGTCGCCCAGAGTCGGACACGACTGAAGCAACTTAGCAGCAGCAATATATAATATTAATTAGTAAATATACACCATGAATAATATCATAATTAAGAATAGCTATAAACATTTATTGGATGTTTTCTTTGTGCCAAGCACTGTACCAAATGGTTTATAGATACTACAGATCTTGCTCACAACTCTAGTATTAATAAAAATGGTCTTTCTTATAAAAATGGCAGATGATAAAGGTTAAAAATTGCCTGGTAGAGCTAAGAATCAAATATAGTTTGCTCTGATACCAAAGTATGCTGGTTTTTTTTGTATATCTCCCTTCCTCCCATGTCCTTTTAAAAGGTTGAAATTTAGGACTTATTTTTTCTATTTCTTCAAATACCAATGAAGACTACCTAACCTGTCCAAATCTGCCTTTTTTGAAAATTAGGGTCACTATAAATCACTATATTTCAGATATTCTCCCAGGAAATTTAGTTATAATAATACCAGAGACTTTTCTTTTTAAGGGAATCCTTCATTAAAGACAGTCCCACATCCTGGCTGTTACCAGGAAGCTCTTGATATCTATGATTATCAGAGTTATTAGGGATTCCGAAGAGCACAAGTTGTCCTGCAGTCAAGAACAGAAGGAAAAGTCTGAGATGACTTTTTAGAAAAAGTGTATCTTGTGAATAAGATGGTGAAACCAAAAATACTATCACCTAGAGTCTGTTCTATGGATGTATGGATGACTTTATATCCCAGTATTTCAACCTAAGGCACTGAGCTGTAAATAGAAGCAGAGGAAGTTAGAGGAAAGAGTCCAGGCAGCCCACAAGAAAGTTGCTGATTCCCTCTCTGGATGCATTCCCCCACTTCCACGCTGTGTCCTCACATTCCCTCAGCCCTATACCCTGAGCCACCCCTGTACCACTTCAGCTGGATTCTCCCAAACTAAGCAATTACATGGAACAGATCGCAAAACTTTTACTTTCTTAATATGGAAACTTCTGATAAGAGACCCATATTTCTGATAATCATCAACAGCCATAAACAGATATAGCCTGCACTTATTAATAACTTTCACCATCTTCAAACCACATTTGTAAGTCTGAGCTCATTACAAGGTTGATTTTCCACATCAGGAAATGTGTATTTCCTCACTCTATTTGCTTTGCACTTTTTCTAAGATGTCTTTGATGTAGCAACTAAATGTTTAATATGAAATAAATATTTCAGGAAAAAGGCAGCTATTTTAAAGATGTGGCTGTTAGAAAAGTTCATATCACATAAAACTAAGTTTTTTAAACTTAAAAGTCCTTGTTACATGGTTTTTATTATTTGAGTAAATTTTATAATGAATATGATAATCACTATTTTTCTATAGGCATAATAGAATATGTAATTCATTTTCATGCAGTTAAAATTCATTAGAGATTGGCACTTTAGGACTTAAAATCTTTTCTAAAAAATAACCTTTGTAAAAATCCAAAAGCCGTCCCTCCTCCTTCAATAAATGTTGGCTTTTGTTATTTTTTTTTATAAGCTGCATATTGAATTTCCCAGGCTGTGTTCCTGAACAGCAATCTACTGAAAAAAAGTGTAATTATTTTTTTTTCACTCAAACATGCATTTGAGAGAAATGAGTAGATCAGATAAAGAGCTGAGATGCTATTCAACTCAACCTTGAGTCACTCTGTCTCTTTAAAAAAAAAAGGGTGGCAAAATCAATACAAACCAATAATAACTTCACATTTGTGGAAGCAACATGAATGGCTCTCCAAAATATTGAGACACATCCAAGTACATTTTCGTAGAGCTGATATTTATCAGAAGTCATTTGCCCTCAAGCAGATGCTCCCTTTCATTGTGCTCCTGTCACAAATGACTAAGATTTATGACAGACAATTACAGCATCTGCAGTTAGCAGCCTTATAATCAGCACCATTATTTAACGATTGGTGCAATAAACTGACTCCTGTTACTGTTTATCAGATATCAGTCAGTTCTGGCCATTTTCTTCAGCTCCCAAATCACAGTATGGTGCAGGCACTGCCTTTTAATGGCTAGGCAGAAGCAGGAGCATTTTCACATTTTTTACAGACTGCCGAGGGAAAGAAAAAAGCAACCAATTACATGTACGTTTGGTGCCCTCTCATTTGAGATGCCCATGTATGTAACTATCTCTATACAGTCCTAAACCTCTTGTAGGAGGGAAAAAAACAACTAATTTTTTCTTTTACTGTGAAGACTTTATATTTTTAAAAAAACAGTAAAAAAAAACTTTTTGTCTTTTTAAAAAATTCTGTTTAAATTTGCATATCTTGTCCAAGTATAAAATGTCCAGTGTTTCTTATAGGATGGTTTCAGCTTGCCTTTTACAACTGGAAAAGCAGCTATTATCCCTTGAAAATATTTGTCAAGGAGCAAGACTTTCCCCCAAACTCTGTGAGGCTTCATTCAGTACTATAGACACAACAGAGTTAAGCTTTTCATCAGTCAAAATCCTGCACATAAGAGATGTCATATGTGTGTGTTTAGCAGTCACTTATATACTAAGGAATTCTACCTTTCTAAATATACAAACATCGTATGTACCACTTAAAGTCCTTCCACAAGAAATATCCCACATCTGTGTACAGCCATGGGTGGTGGGCAACAATTCACAGGCTATTTGGAAGACAAGATTTCAGTTTAATGTGGGAAGTGGTATAAAGATGTGAATTTACTGTCAGCATAGAAAAGCTTATGAAAGCTTCTATAGATGTGCAAGTGTGAACTTCTAGTCAAATTATTTAGAGGAGAAAAAGAGCCAGACCTTTCTGACTACTATCTTTTGTCACTTTTTCCATAACCACAAAAGCTAAGTTTCTCATTTATGTCAAAAAAGCATTTCAACCAATGACTTTCGTCATATATAGGTAATACAGACAAAAATACTGATGAAGATGCCTTTGTAATGTAAGGTCTATGTTCATGCTCCTTTTAAGAAAAATATGCCACTGAAGATCAAACTAATGGATTCTTTTAGTTAAAAAATATTAAGTGGCCCCACATTTCCCTTCCAAAAATATGCATAAGGGGCTTCATGTAGTCAATGTAAAATTGGTTACTTGCTAAATTGAAACTTTCACAAATGCTTCAGAGACCTTCACAAAATAATCCTCAGAATTCCACACAAGGTTTCAGCAGGTGAATGGTCAGAGTGAGAGCTCTTAGACTTGAAGTTAGAAAGGCCTTTGGTGTCATTTCATGAGACTCACCCATTTGAGAGATGGTGAGGGTAAGAGTGGGCTTCCTAGGTGGCATTAGTGGTAAAGAACCTGCCTGCCAATGTAGGATATGTGGGTTTGATCCCTGGGTTGGGAAGATTCCCTGGAGGAGGGCATGGCAACCCACTCCAATATTCTTGCCTGGAGAATTCCATGGACAGAGGAGCCTGGCAGGCTATAGTCCATGCAGTTGCAGAGTCAGATAGAACAGAAGCAACTTAGCACACAGCATGCATGAGGGTAAGAATAACAGAATAAAGTGATTTTCGCCAGAGCACAGAGCTAAGTGTTGTCATAACTGTGATTAAAACCCCAAACTATGACTTGATTAGCAAGTGAAATCAGTTTCTGTGAAGTCCCACCTCCTCTCTCTATGCCTCTGATAGAAACCAGTCTTCTGGCTCTGCTAAGTCAATCCCTACTTTGGGCATTCTGTGTCCAGTTCTCGGAAAGAGTGCTATGCCCTTTGACACAAGGAAGAAAGTTCCTATAAATCTGCTATATACTTACTTCCCTATTTCAGGATCTGAAGCCAGAAAAGAACTAATCAGTCATTCAAATAATTCCATCAGTGGGTACCAGAGTTAACTGAAGTTACTGGCTTGTTTAAAGTTTTCTAACATAGCAATTTGGCATCCCTAGTGGCTCAGATGGTAAAGAATCTACCTGCAATGCAAAAGATATGGGTTCAATCCCTGGGTCAGGAAGATTCCCTGGAGAAGGGAAGGGCTACCGACTCTAGTATTTTGGCCTGGATAATTCTATTGATTGTACAGTCCATGCGGTCACAAAGAGTCGGACACAACAGAGTGACTTTCACTTTCACAGATCTTATTTGTTATTTGTTAGGGTTTTTTTTTTTTTTAACTATTTTGCACAAATGATTGCAAAGTCACACAAAAACTATTTTTGTGCCACCACACTATAGATGTGCCACCAATTTGGCAGTATTAAATAAGTCAAGGAATTTTTATAATTAAAAAGAATCCACTACCAACCTTTCTTTGTTGGTGATGTACAGAAATATATTAATGCACAGATTGGTCATTCATTCCATTGTAGCTAAGTACTAAGGTACTGGGAAAGTACTTAGAATGTATCAAAGAAATTGCTATATTTTCTATCTAGAAAGTGAAGTCGCTCAGTCGTGTCCGACTCTTTGCAACCCCATGGATTGTAGCCTACCAGGCTCCTCCCTCCATGGGATTCTCCAGGCAAGAGTACTGGAGTGGGTTGCCATTTCCTTCTTCAGGGGATCTTCCCAACCCAGGGATCAAACCTGGGTCTCCTGCATTCCAGGCAGAGGCTTTAACCTCTGAGCCACCAGGGAAGCTTATTTTCTATTTATGTCCTACCCTTTTCTGATGGGTTAGAAGGACAAATTACCCAGCCTACAGCAAGTCACTGTCCTTGGAAGCCAATGACAGAACTTTCAGCACTGCAGGTTATTAGCAGGTTTTCTTGAGAGGCTGGATCTAGGTTGACAATATTCACGCAAACACAAGCAGGTAACACTTCAGTAACACACCTGAACACCAAGGTCAAGTGCATAGCTAATGGCCACAATAGGCCCCAATAAATCTGACTGCTACTTAGGACAAAAATAGTGGCAGAAGGGCATTTTTCTTCAAGACCTTTATCTAAAGCTATTTGGGGCAGAAGGGGGGACAAGGAGCACCCAAAGAAAACAATGCATTGTCATTGTGGCCACTGAGATTCTGCCAGAGGCCTTCACTTCTGAACGTTCCTAATTTATCCTATGGAGGTAAGAATGAGAGAACACACATAAAGCAATGAGCACTGTGAGGGACACAAAGCATTGCTGCTTAAATATTAGCTGCTATCAATATTATTGTTGCTATTTGTACATGAGATTCCAGACTAAATTCCTTGCGAGTATAAATTTGAACTTTAGAATCAGGTTCAATAAATAATTCCCCATCCTCAACTAAGGTATATAGCTTGTCACATCAATCCTAGCAAATGTACCTTAACATACCTTACATATGTACCTACATACAAATGTACCTACATACCTTATCTACCAATAGATACATCTAAATAATGGGTCAGTTTTCATTCCAATCCCAAAGAAAGGCAATGCCAAAGAATGATCAAACTACTGCACAATTGCACTGATCTCACATGCCAGCAAAGTAGTGCTCAAAATTCTCCAAGTGAGGCTTCAACAGTATGTGAACCAAGAACTTCCAGATGTTCAAGCTGGATTTAGAAAAGGCAGAGGAATGAGAGATCAAACTGTCAGCATCCATTAGACGATAGAAAGAAGAGAGTTCCAGAAAAATATCTACTTCTGCTTTATTGACTACCCCAAAGCCTTTGACTCTGTGGATCACAACAAACTGTGGAAAATTCTTCAAGAGATGGGAATACCAGGCCACCTGACCTGCCTCCTGAGAAATCTGTATCCAGGTCAAGATGCAATAGATAGAACTAGACATGGAACAACAGACTGGTTCCAAACTGGAAAAGTTCATCAAGGCTGTATATTGTCACCTTACTTATTTGATTTGTATGCAGAGTTCAGTTCAGTTCAGTCGCTCAGTCGTGTCTGACTCTTTGCGACCCCATGAATCACAGCATGCCAGGCCTCCCTGTCCATCACCAACTCCCGGAGTTCACTCAGACTCATGTCCATCATGTGAAATGCCAGGCTAGATGAAGCACAAACTGGAATCAAGATTGCTGGGAGAAATATCAATAACCTCAGATATGCAGAGGACACCACACTTATGGCAGAAAGTGAAGAGGAGCTAAAAAGCCTCTTGATGAAAGTGAAAGAGGAGAGTGAAAGGCTGGCTTAAAACTCAGGATTCAGAAAACTAAGATCATGGCATCTGGTTCCATCACTTCATGGCAAATAGATGGGGAAACAATGGAAACAGTGACAGACTTTATTTTGGGGGCTCCAAAATCACTGCAGATGGTGACTGCAGCCATGAAATTAAAAGAGGCTTGCTCCTTGGAAGAAAAGTTATGGCCAACCTAGACAGCATATTAAAAAGCAGAGATATTACTTTGCCAACAAAGGTCCATCTAGTCAAAGTTATGGTTTTTCCAGTAGTCATGTATGGATGTGAGAGTTGGACCATAAAAAAAGCTGAGTGCTGAAAAATTGATGCTTTTGAACTGGTTTTGGAGAAGACTCTTGAGAGTCCTTTGGACTGCAAGGAGATCCAACCAGTCAATCCTAAAGGAGATCAGTCCTGGGCATTCATTGGAAGGACTGATGCTGAAGCTGAAACTACAATACTCTGGCCACCTGATATGAAGAACTGATTCACTGGAAAGGACCCTGATGCTGGGAAAGACTGAAGGCAGGAGGAGAAGGGGTCGACAGAGGTTGAGATGGTTGGATGGCATCACTGGCTACTCAATGGACATGAGTTTGATCATGCTCCGAAAGTTGGTGATGGACAGAGAAGCCTGGTGTGCTTCAGTTCATGGGGTTGCAAAGAGTTGAACATGACTAAGTGACTGAACTGAACTGAATATGAATATAAATATCAATATATATTTACAGTTGACCCTGTAATATATATCTACAGTTATATATGTATACTGCATATATATATGCAGTTGACCCCTGAACAACATAGGGGTTTAGAGGTGCCAGCCTTCCTTGCAGTCAATTATCCAGCTTTTACCTCAGCAGTTCTACATCCACAGATTCAATCAACTGTGGATTGTGTAGTACTGTAGTATATACTATGAAAAAACTCCACAGGTAAGTGAACAGGTGATACACATACACACACATAATTATTATGTTTGCACTGTATTGACTTTGGTTTGGTTCCATTATAAACAAAAAAATATAGATTTTTAGAACAGAGAAAACATGAAAATATTACAAAGTACATGCTTTCACTTTTCTATTTAGTAATAATATTTCTCAGAATCACAATGGGGCTGTGACTATGATAAAATTCTTTTTCTTTTATTCTAACACATAGAATATATACCTTGAACTTCTCATTATCTCCATTTTCCCTAGTTTTTCACAACCATCTATCCATGAAAATAAGGTTGAAGTGAGGAGAAAAAGACCCATTGCTCCCCTGTAGAATCAAATATCTCCTAAGCATACAAGTTGTTGAACAGCAAAATGAAATCAAATGGCAGTGATGAAAAGACAGGCAGTCAAGAGTGCCACTCAGCACATTTCATGAAAAATGAAGAATCTAGAGAGAAAATACTTTGGACACTCTGGGTTCTAGTTCAGGTCCACACTTATCATCTATGTGACTTTGAACAAGTTACATAATCCCTCAGAGCCTATATGCAAAAATATGACAGCAGTAATATCTACATCGTTCTTTTGAGTAATTAAATTAGCCAACATATGTAAAGTGATTAGCCAAGATTTGGCATGTAATAAGCATCCATTAAATGTTTTTTCTTACATATAAAGTGCTACCAGCTTTGCTTTCATCACTGTGTTTTTCTAAGAAAGTATGAAACGTCTAATAATCAAGTCTTGATCTGTTCTAGAAACATGGGTTCAATAGCAGGAAGTCAATTAGACATAGGTAACATTTATGGGAAAATTTTGAAAATTAAGGGAAAATTTGTATTTTTCTCCAAAAGCAACTTTAAAAAAAAAAAAAGAATCTACAAATCAATTCCATTAATTTAATTCTACTGCAGGTATTGCCCAAGCATCAGCCTTTGCAGTAACAGCGGTGGTAATCACTTCAGTGTTGAAAGGTGGCAATTTTTCCATATATTACTTAGCTAAATATAAAGTAGAATCTTTATGAAAAGCATTTTAAATTTCATCTCTGCTATTTATCTGATATTCTTAGATGTTGTATTATTTTAGTGCCTACTTCTAAGGATTGATTTCCTACATCCAGTGACACTTTCACAACTTGGAGTAAGGCCAGAACACAGAAAATTATTTTTCTTGCAGAAAAGGGAATAAAATAAATTATTTTTATTTCATATCTAAAGCTCATTCATTGATCTTTAGGTCTGTATGTAAGACAGTATATAGTATAGCTACCAAAGTAAACTAGGTAAAGTTTCAAGTATTCCCCATGCCTTCAAGATCTCTAAGATGCTACTGTGCAGTGCCTTGCTAAGTCGCTTCTGTCATGTCCAACTCTGTGTGACCCTATGGACTGTAGCCTGCTAGGCTCCTCTGTCCATGGAATTCTCCAGGCAAGAATACTGGATTGGGTTGCTATGCCCTCCTCCAGGGAATCTTCCCGACCCAGGGACTGAATCTCTGTCTCTTAAGTATCCTGCATTGGCAGATAGGTTCTTTACCACTGGTGCCACCTGGGAAGCCCCTAAGATGCTACTCAGTCAGTATAAAACTTCATTTAGGAAAACATATTTTAATTATGATGAGAAATTCATTTTACAGAACAATTTCACTATAGTTGAGTTTGTGGTGAGGTATATGGAGAAGGAATTATTACACTTATTCCAAAGAGAAAATATGTGACTTTAAAGGTCTTGGGTCACACAGCTGTGGTAGGCTAAAATTCAAGAAACCCTCTTTCACAATGGATATGAGTCCAGCCACTCTGAATCCAGCCCTACTTCTCATCAAGTCAGAAGTTGCCAACACACACCCTGGGGGCAAAGACAGCCTGTGCTCACTCCAGATCTAGCCCTCTCACTGAACCGCAGGGCACATGTAGACTACATATGGATGCTCCAATTCAAGGACAGGCCTTCACGACCCAGACAGGGAGATGTTTTACCTTATTTAATAGACACAAAGGGAGAAAGGTAAACACGACGAGAACACAAAGGAATATGCTCCAAAGAGAAGAATAAGATAAAACCTCTGGAAAAAACCGAGTGAAACAGAGATAAATAATTTACCTGATTAAGAGTTCAAAGCCATAGTAATAATAATGCTAACTGAACTTGGGAAAAGATTAGATGAACACAGTGAGAACTTCAGCAAAGACATATAAAATAAAATAAAAAAAAAACAAGTCAGAGCTGTAGAGCACAATAACTCAAATGAAAGATACATGAGAAGGAATTAATAGCAGATTAGGTGATACAGAAGAATGCATAAATAATCCAGAAGATAAAATAGTGGAAATCATCTAGTCAAAACAGCAGATTTTTAAAAATGAGAATAGTTTAAGAAACCTCTAGAATGACATCAAGCATACTAACATTCATGTCATTGGGGTCCCAGAAGAAAGAGAGAAATAGAAAGGGGTTAAAAAATGTATTTGATGAAATTATAGCTGAAAATGTCCCTAACCTAAAGAAGCAAACAGATACCCAGTTTCAGGAAGCATAGTGAGGCCCAAACAAGATGAACCCCAAAAGACTCACACCAAGACATATCATAATAGAAATGACAAAAGCTAAAGAGAATTTTAAAGGCAACTGGGAAAAACAAAGAGTTATATACAAGGGATGCCCCATAAGATTATTGAGTGATTTTTCAGCAAAACCTGTGCAGGCCAGAAGGGATGCCCAATAATATTATCATCCAGAACTGAAGCAGAAATAAAGATTTCCCATACAAGTAAAAAAAAAAAAAAGTTCATTAATACTAAACCAACCGTATAAGCAATGTTAAAGGGTTTTCTTTAAGTGAAAAAGAAAAGGCTGAAACAAGAAAACAGGGAGGAAAAATTCTACTGAAGTCTATACACACGGATATCACCAGATGGTCAACACTGAAATCAGATTGATTATATTCTTTGCAGCCAAAAATGGAGAAGCTCTATACAGTCAGCAAAACCAAGACTGGGAGCTGACTGTGGCTCAGATCATGAACTCCTTATTGGCAAATTCAGAATTAAAATGAAGAAAGTAGGGAAAACCACTAGACCATTCAGATATGACCTAAATCAAATTCCTCATGATTATAAAGTGGAAGTGAGAAATAGATTTAAGGGACTAGATTTGATAGATAGAGTGCCTGATGAACTATGGAATGAGGTTCGTGACATTGTACAGGAGACAGGGATCGAGACCATCCACATGGAAAAGAAATGCAAAAAAAGCAAAATGGCTGTGTGGGGAGGCCTTACAAATAGCTTTGGAAAGAGGACAAGTGAAAAGCAAAGGTGAAAAGGAAAGATATTGGCATCTGAATGCAGAGTTCTGAAGAATATCAAGGAGACATAAGAAAGCCTTCCTCAGCATTCAATGCAAAGAAATAGAGGAAAACAACAGAATGGGAAAGACTAGAGATCTCTTCAAGAAAATTAGAGATACCAAGGGAATATTTCATGCAAAGATGGGCTCGATAAAGGACAGAAATGGTATGGACCTAACAGAAGCAGAAGATATTAAGACGAGGTGGCAAGAATACACAGAAGAACTGTCCAAAAAAGATCTTCACAACCCAGATAATCACGATGGTGTGATCACTCACCTAGAACCAGACATCCTGGAATGTGAAGTCAAGTGGGCCTTAGAAAGCATCACTATGAACAAAGCTAGAGGAGGTGATGGAATTCCAGCTGAGCTATTTCAAATCCTAGAAGATGATGCTGTGAAAGTGCTGCACTCAATACGCCAGCAAATTTGGAAAACTCAGCAGTGGCCACAGGACTGGACAAGGTCCATTTTCATTCCAATCCCAAAGAAAGGCAATGCCAAAGAATGATCAAACTACCACACAATTGCACTCATCTCACATGTTAGTAAAGTAATGCTCAAAATTCTCTAAGCCAGGCTTCAGCAATATGTGAACCGTGAACTTCCAGATGTTCAAGCTGGTCTTAGAAAAGGTAGAGGAACCAGAGATTAAGTTGCCAACATCTGCTGGATCATGGAAAAAGCAAGAGAGTTCCAGAAAACTATCTATTTCTCCTTTATTGACTATGCCAAAGCCTTTGATTGTGTGGATCACAATAAACTATGGATAATTCTTCAAGAGATGGGGATACCAGACCACTTGACCTGCCTCTTGAGAAACCTATATGCAGGTCACGAAGCAACAGTTAGAACTGGACATGGAACAACAGACTGGTTCCAAAATGGGAAAGGAGTATGTCAAGGCTGTATATTGTCACCCTGCTTATTTAACTTGTATGCAGAGTACATCATGAGAAACGCTGGGCTGGAAGAAGCACAAGCTGGAATCAAGATTGCCGGGAGAAATATCAATCACCTCAGATATGCAGAGGACACCATTCTTATGGCAGAAAGTGAAGAGGAACAAAAAAGCCTCTTGATGAAAGTGAAAGAGGAGAGTGAAAAAGTTGGCTTAAAGCTCAACATTCAGAAAATGAAGATCATGGCATCTGGTCCCATCACTTCGTGGCAAATACATGGGGAAACAGTGGAAGAGTGTCAGACTTTATTTTTGGGGGCTCCAAAATCACTGCAGATGGTGACTGCAGCCATGAAATTCAAAGACGCTTACTCCTTGGAAGAAAAGTTATGACCAACCTAGATAGCATATTCAAAAGCAGAGACATTACTTTGCCAACAAAGGTCCATCTAGTCAAGGCTATGGTTTTTCCAGTGGTCATGTATGGATGTGAGAGTTGGACTGTGAAGAAGGCTGAGCACTGAAGAATTGATGCTTTTGAACTGTGGTGTTGGAGAAGACTCTTGAGAGGCCCTTGGACTGCAAGGAGTTCCAACCAGTCCATTCAAAAGGAGATCAGTCCTGGGTGTTCATTTGAAGGACTGATGCTAAAGCTGAAACTTCAGTACTTTAGCCATCTCATGCGAAGAGTTGACTCATTGGAAATACTCATGCTGGGAGGGATTTGGGGCAGGGGAAGGGGACGACAGAGGATGAGATGGCTGGATGACATCACCGACTTGATGGACATGAGTTTGGGTGAACTCCGGGAGTTGGTGCTGGACAGGGAGGCCTGGCCTGCTGCAATTCGTGGGTCACAAAGAGTTGGACACGACTGAGTGACTGAATTGAACTGAACTGAAAGACAAATATTTAGTAAAGGCAGTGATGAATAACTTAAATAAGCCAGGATGAGGGCTAAAAGAATAAAGATTGTAAAATCAACTATAAATGCAATAAGCAGTTAAAAAACATGAAGATGTTAAAAATGACATCAAAAACACAAAACTTGCAAGGAGGAAGTAAAAATGTAGATCTTTTAAAATGTGTTTTAACTTAAATGATTATAAGTTTAAAACAAGCAGACAATGTTATAGGTCAACATATATAAACTCCATGGTAAACTACAAATGAAAAATCTACAACAGGAACACAAAAATTAGTGAGAAATAAACACAAATATAATACTAAATAAATCAAATCACAAGTTCTGTTCAGTCTCTGTCATGTCCGACTCTTTGCAACCACATGAACAGCAGCATGCCAGGCCTCCCTGTCCATCACCAACTCCCGGAGTCCAACCAAACCCATGTCCACTGAGTCGGTGATGCCATCCAATCATCTCATCCTCTGTTGTCCCCTTCTCCTCCTGCCCTCAATCTTTCCCAGCATCAGGGTCTTTTCAAATCAGTCAGCTGTTCACATCAGGTGGCCAAAGTATTGGAGTTTCAGCTTCAAAATCAGTTCTACCAATGAACACTGAGGACTGATTTCCTTTAGGATTGACTGGTTGGATCTCCTTGCTGTCCAGGAGACTCTCAAGAGTCTTCTCCAACAGCACAATTCAAAAGCATCAATTCTTTGGCGCTCAGCTGGGAAGTTACTAAAAGAAGAAAAAAGGAACACAGAAGAAATACAAAACAACCAGAAAGCAAATAACAAAATAGTGACAAGTACATATCTATCAATAATTACTTTAAATAACAATGGGATAAATGCTCCAATCAAAAGACAGAGGATGGTTGAATGGATTTCAACAAAAATAAGACCCATCTATATGCTGCCTACAAGAGAATCACTTCAGAACTAAAGACACACAGAATCTGAAAGTGAGTATGGAAAAAGATATTCCATGCAAATGAAAATGTAAGAAAGCTGGGGTAGTATCCCTCATATAAGACAAAGTAGACTTTAAAACAAAGCCTATAATAAATGACAAGGTAGAGCATTATATAATGATAAAGAGATCAATCCAAGAAGAGTCTATAATATTCACAAACATATGTATCTAATATAGGAGCAACTAAACATATAAAGCAAATAACAGAAATAAAAGGAGAAATTGACAGTAATACAATAATCATAGGGGATTTTAACATCTCATTTATATAAATAAATAGATCATACAGCAAAAAAATTAATAAGGAAACAGTGGCCTTAAATGGCATGTAAGATCACTTGGACTTAATAGATGTCTAAAAGACATTCCATCCAAAAACAGCAGAATATATATTCTTTTCACATGTACATAGTATATTCTCTAGAATAGATCACATGCTAGTCCTCAAAATAAGTCTCAGAAAAGTTAAGGAGATAGAAATTATATCGGGCATTATTTTCAATCTTAACAGTATGAAGTAAAGTGATGTGTTAGTTGCTCAGTTGTGTCCAACACTTTGCAACCCCACCAACTATAGCCTACCAGGCTCCTCTGTCCATGGAATTATTCAGGCAAGAATACTGGAGTGGGTAACCATTCCCTTCTCCAGGGGATCTTCCCAACCTAAGGATTGAACTTGGGTCTCTGCATTGCAGGCAGATTCTTTACCATCTGAGCCACCAATGAAGCCCAATACACGCCTAAATCATGAAATAAGAAAAACCTCAGGGGGCAGTCCTAAGATGGCGGAGGAAAAGGACAGGGAGACCACTTTCTCCCCCACAAATTCATCAAAAGAACATTTCAACGCTGAGTAAATTCCACAAAACAACTTCTGAATGCCAGCAGAGGACATCAGGCACCCAGAAAAGCAGCTCATTGTCTTCTAAAACAGTCATCATCTGCCTGAGAAGATGCGCCAGTTGTACACCCAGAAACCTGAGCAGTAGGGACGGGAGAGGCAGTAAGTCACAGCAACCGCGCTTGCCAAACACCTGAGCTACTCGGACCTGGGAAGGGCACAAAACGCAGGGCCAACTGAGTCTATGCCTCTGAGGACTACCTGAGTGCCTGAGCGACTTAGACCTGGGAGGTGCATGCAGCCCAGAGCCGGTCTCAGACGGTTCCCGGCAGAGCAACCTAGAGCCTGAGCTGTGTGCGCCATGAGCAGGGGCAGACCCAGCATGAATGGGACACTGTGAGCACATGCCAGTGGTATTTGCAGCATCCTTCCCTCCCCACAGCGCAACTGAACAAGTAAGCCTAAAAAAAAAAAAAAGTGTCCACCACCGCCTGCCTTGTGTCAGGGTGGAAATCAGACACTGAAGAGACCAGCATACAGAAGAAGCTAAAACAGAGGGAACCACCTTGGAAGTGACAGGTGAAATAGATTAAAACCCTGTCGTTAGTACCGACTACATAGGAAGGGGCCTATAGATCTTGAGAAATATAAGCCGGACCAAGGAACTATCCAAAAATGAACTGACCCCACAGTGCCCACAACACCACCAGAGAAAGTCCTAGATATATCTTTACTATTTTTATGATCATTCTTATTTTGTTTGTTTTTTTCTTTTCTTTTTCTTTTTTTCAACATTTTTAAATTTTTAAGTCCTCTATTTCTCCTTTAATTTTCATTTTTATAACCTATTACTTTAAAAAAAAAGACCCTATTTTTAAAGCAAACTTCATATATATATATTTTTAATAATTCTTGTGACTTTGGTTTTTTTCTTCTTCCTCTTTTCTTTAATATTGTATTTTTGAAAATCCAACCTCTACTCTAGATTTTTAATCTTTGCTTTTTGGTATTTGTTATCAATTTTGTACCTTCAAAAACCCAATTTTCCATACTCATTTTTACTTGAGAGTGAGATTACTGGCTTGACAGCTCTCTCCTCCTTTGGACTATCCTTTTTCTCCACCAGGTCACCTCTTTCTCCTCCCTCCCTCTTCTCTTCTCTACAATAATCTGTGAATCTCTGTGTTCCAGACGGTGGAGAACACTTAGGGAAATGATTACTGGCTGGATCTATCTCTTTCCTTTTCATTCCCCTCTTTTATCCTCCTGGCCACCTCTGTCTCCTTTCTCCCTCTCCTCTTCTCTGTATAACTCTGTGAACATCTCTGAGTGGTCCAGACTGTGGAGCTCACATAAGGAAGTGATTACTGCCTAGCTTGCTCTCTCCTCTTTTGATTCCACCTCATCTCATTTGGGTCACCTCTAACTCCCCCCTCCCTCTTCTCTTCACCATGTAACTCTGTGAACCTCTCTGGGTGTCCCTCATTGTGGAGAAACTTTTCATCTTTAACCTAGATGTTTTATCAATGGTGCAGTATAGAAGAAGTCTTGAGACTAAGGTAAAAATAAAACTGAAAACCAGAAGCAGGAGGCTTAAGTCCAAATCCTGAGAACACCAGAGAACTCCTGACTCCAGGGAATATTAATCAATAGGAGCTCATCAAACGCCTCCATACCTACACTGAAACCAAGCACCACCCAAGGGCCAACAAGTTCCAGAACAAGACATACCACACAAATTCTCCAGCAACACAGGAACACAGCCCTGAGCTTCAATATACAAGCAGCTCAAAGTTACTGCAAAACCACTGACATGTCATAACTCATTACTGGACACTTCATTGCACTCCAGAGAGAAGAAACCCAGCTCCACCCACGAGAACACCAACACAAGCTTCCCTAACCAAGAAACCTTGACAAGCCACTGATAAAACCCCACCCACAGCGAGGAATCTCCATAATAAAGAGAATTCCACAAACTGCCAGAATACAGAAAGGCCACCCCAAACACAGCAATATAAACAAGATGAAGGGACAGAAGAATACCCAGCAGATAAAGGAACAGGATAAATGCCCACCAAACCAAAGAGGAAGAGATAGGGAATCTATCTGATAAATAATTTCGATTAATGATAGTGAAAATGGTCCAAAATCTTGAAATACAAATGGAATCACAGATAAATAGCCTGGAGACAAGGACTGCGAAGATGCAAGAAAGGTTTAACAAGGAACTAGAAGAAATAAAAAAGAGTCAATATATAATGAATAATGCAATAAATGAGATCAGAAACACTCTGGAGGCAACAAATAGTAGAATAACAGAGGCAGAAGATAGGATTAGTGAAATAGAAGAGAGAATGGTAGAAATAAATGAATCAGTGAGGAAAAAAGAAAAACGAATTAAAAGAAATGAGGGCAATCTCAGAGACCTCCAGGACAATATGAAACGCTCCAACATTCGAATTATAGGAGTCCCAGAAGAAGAAGACAAAAAGAAAGACCATGAGAAAATACTTGAGGAGATAATAGTTGAAAACTTCCCTAAAATGGGGAAGGAAATAGCCACCCAAGTCCAAGAAACCCAGAGAGTCCCAAAGAGGATAAACACAAGGCGAAACACCCCAAGATACGTATTAATCAAATTAACAAAAATCAAACCCAAAGAACAAATACTAAAAGCAGCAAGAGAAAAACAACAAATAACACACAAGGGGATTCCCATAAGGATAGCAGCTGATCTTTCAATAGAAACTCTTCAGGCCAGGAGGGAATGGCAAGACATACTTAAAGTGATGAAAGAAAATAACCTACAGCCCAGATTACTGTACCCAGCAAGGATCTCATTCAAATATGAAGGAGAAATCAAAAGCTTTACAGACAAGCAAAAGCTGAGAGAATTCAGCACCACCAAACCAGCTCTCCAACAAATGCTAAAGGATATTCTCTAGACAGGAAACACAAAAAGGGCATATAAACCCAAAACCAAAACAATAAAGTAAATGGCAATGGGATCATACTTATCAATAATTACCTTAAACGTAAATGGATTGAATGCCCCAACCAAAAGACAAAGACTGGCTGAATGGATACAAAAACAAGACCCCAATATATGTTGTCTACAAGAGACCCACCTCAAAACAAGGGACACATACAGACTGAAAGTGAAGGGCCAGAAAAAGATATTCCATGCAAATAGAGACCAAAAGAAAGCAGGAGTAGCAATCCTCATATCAGATAAAATAGACTTTAAAACAAAGTCTGTGAAAAGAGACAAAGAAGGACACTACATAATCATCAAAGGATCAATCCAAGAAGAAGATATAACAATTATAAATATATATGCACCCAACATAGGAGCACCGCAATATGTAAGACAAATGCCAACAAGTATGAAAGGGGAAATTAACAATAACACAATAATAGTGGGAGACTTTAATACTCCACTCACACCCATGGATAGATCAACTAAACAGAAAATTAACAAAGAAACACAAACTTTAAATGGTACAATAGACCAGTTGGACCTAATTAATATCTATAGGACATTTCACCCCAAAACAATGAATTTCACCTTTTTTCTCAAGTGCTCATGGAACCTTCTCCAGGATAGATCACATCCTGGGCCATAAATCTAGCCTTGGTAAATTCAAAAAAACTGAAATCACTCCAAGCATCTTTTCTGACCATAATGCAGTAAGATTAGATCTCAATTACAGGATAAAAACTATTAAAAATTCAAACATATGGAGGCTGAACAACACGCTGCTGAATAACCAACAAATCACAGAAGAAATAAAAAAAGAAATAAAAATATGCATAGAAATGAATGAAAATGAAAACACAACAACCCAAAACCTGTGGGACACTGTAAAAGCAGGGCTAAGGGGAAAGTTCATAGCAATACAGGCATACCTCAAGAAACAAGAAAAAAGTAAAATAAATAACCTAACTCTACACCTAAAGCAACTAAAAAGGAAGAAATGGATAACCCCAGGGTTAGTAGAAGGAAAGAAATCTTAAAAATTAGGGCAGAAATAAACACAAAAGAAACAAAAGAGACCATAGAAAAAATCAACAAAGCCAAAAGCTGGTTCTTTGAAAGGATAAATAAAATTGACAGGCCATTAGCCAGACTCATCAGGAAACAAAGGGAGAAAAATCAAATCAATAAAATTAGAAATGAAAATGGAGAGATCACAACAGACAACACAGAAATACAAAGGATAAGAGACTACTATCAGCAATTATATGCCAATAAAATGGACAACGTGGAAGAAATGGACAATTTCTTAGAAAAGTACAACTTTCCATAACTGAACCAGGAAGAAATAGAAAATCTTAACAGACCCATCACAAGCACGGAAGTTGAAACTGTAATCAGAAATCTTCCAGCAAACAAAAGCCCAGGTCCAGACGGCTTCACAGCTGAATTCTACCAAAAATTTAGAGAAGAGCTAACACCTATTCTACTCAAACTCTTCCAGAAAATTGCAGAGGAAGATAAACTTCCAAACTCATTCTATGAGGCCACCATCACTCTAATCCCAAAACCTGACAACGATGCCACAAAAAAAGAAAACTACAGGCCAATATCACTGATGAACATAGATGCAAAAATCGTTAACAAAATTCTAGCAATCAGAATCCAGTAACACATTAAAAAGATCATACACCATGACCAGGTGGGCTTTATTCTAGGGCTGTAAGGATTCTTCAATATCTGCAAATCAATCAGTGTAATTCACCACATTAACAAATTGAAAAATAAAAGCCATATGATTATCTCAATAGATGCAGAGAAGGCCTTTGACAAAATTCAACATCCATTTATGATAAAAACTCTCCAGAAAGCAGGCATAGAAGGAACATACCTCAACATAATGAAAGCTATATATGACAAACCCACAGCAAACATTATCCTCAATGGTGAAAAATTTACAGCATTTCCCCTAAACTCAGGAACAAGACAAGGGTGCCCACTTTCACTGCTAGTATTCAACATAGTTTTGGAGTTCTGGCCATAGCAATCAGAGCAGAAAAAGAAATAAAAGGAATCCAAATGTGAAGAGAAGAAGTAAAACTCTCACTGTTTGCAGATGACATGATCCTCTACACAGAAAACCCTAAAGACTCCACCAGAAAATTACTAGAGCTAATCAATGAATATAGTAAAGTTGCAGGATATAAAATAAACACTCAGAAATCCCTTGCATTCCTATACACTAATAATGAGAAAGTAGAAAAAGAAATTAAGGAAACAATTCCATTCACCATTGCAACGAAAAGAATAAAATACTTAGGAATATATCTAACTAAAGAAACTAAAGACCTATATATAGAAAACTATAAAACACTGGTGAAAGAAATCAAAGAGGACACTAATAGATGGAGAAATACACCATGTTCATGGATTGGAAGAATCAATATAGTGGAAATGAATATACTACCCAAAGCAATATACAGATTCAGTGGAATCCCTATCAGGCTACCAGTGGTATTTTTCACAGAGTTAGAACAAATAATTTCACAATTTGTATGGAAATACAAAAAAACCTCAAATAGCCAAAGCAATCTTGAGAAAGAAGAATGGAACTGGAGGAATCAACCTGCCTGACTTCAGGCTATACTACAAAGCCACAGTCATCAAGACAATATGGTACTAGCACAAAGACAGAAATATAGATCAATGGAACAAAATAGAAAGCCCAGAGATAAATCCACACGCCTATGGACACCTTATCTTTGACAAAGGAGGCAAGAATATACAATGGATTAAACACAATCTCTTTAACAAGTGGTGCTGGGAAAACGGGTCAACCACTTGTAAAAGAATGAAACTAGAACACTTTCTAACACCATTCACAAAAATAAACTCAAAATGGATTAAAGATCTAAACGTAAGACCAGAAACTATAAAACTCCTAGAGGAGAACATAGGCAAAACACTCTCCAACATAAATCACAGCAGGATCCTCTATGATCCACCTCCCAGAATATTGGAAATAAAAGCAAAAATAAACAAATGGGATATAATTAAAATTAAAAGCTTCTGTACAACAAAGGAAACTATAAGCAAGGTGAAAAGACAGCCTTCAGAATGGGAGAAAATAATAGCAAATGAAGCAACTGACAACTAATCTCAAAAATATACAAGCAACTCCTGCAGCTCAATTCCAGAAAAATAAAAGACCCAATCAAAAAATGGGCCAAAGAACTAAACAGACATTTCTCCAAAGAAGACATATAGATGGCTAACAAACACATGAAAAGATGCTCAACATCACTCATTATCAGAGAAATGCAAATCAAGACCACAATGAGGTACCATTTCACACCAGTCAGAATGGCTGCGATCCAAAAGTCTACAAGCAATAAATAAATAAATGCTGGAGAGGGTGTGGAGAAAAGGGAACCCTCTTACACTGTTGGTGGGAATGCAAACTAGTACAGCCACTATGGAGAACAGTGTGGAGAGTGCTTAAAAAACTGGAAATAGAACTGTCATATGACCCAGCAATCCCACTGCTGGGCATACACACCGAGGAAACCAGAATCGAAAGAGACACATGTACCTCAGTGTTCATTGCAGCACTGTTTATAACAACCAGTACATGGAAGCAACCTAGATGTCCATCAGCAGATGAATGGATAAGAAAGCTGTGGTACATATACACAATGGAGTATTACTCAGCCATTAAAAAGAATACATTTGAATCAGTTCTAATGAGATGTATGAAACTGGAGCCTATTATACAGAGTGAAGTAAGCCAGAAAGAAAAACACCAATACAGTATACTAACACATATATATGGAATTTAGAAAGATGGTAATGATAACTCTGTATGCAAGACAGCAAAAGAGACACAGATGTACAGAACAGACTTTTGGACTCTGTGGTAGACGGAGAGGGTGGGATGATTTTGGAGAATGGAATTGAAACATGTTTAATATCATGTAAGAAACGAATTGCCAGTCTAGGTTCGATACAGGATACAGGATGCTTGGGGCTGGTGCACTGGGATGACCCAGAGAGATGGTATGGGGAGAGAGGTGGGAGGGGAGTTTAGGATATTAACTCATGTACACCCGTGGCGTATTCATGTTGATGTATGGCAAAACCAATACAGTATTGTAAAGTAAAATTTAAAAAATAAATAAAAATTAAAAAAAGAAAAACCTCAAATAAACCATCTAACCTACCATCTAAATGAATTAGAGAAAGAATAACAAACATTGCTCAAAGTCAGCAGAAGAAAGGAAGTAATAAAAGTCAGAGCAGAAATAAACAAAATGGTGACCAAAAAAAAAGCCAGTAGAAACCAATGAGCTGTGTTTTTGAAAATACAAACAAAATTGATAAGCCTTTAGTCCAGGTCATTTAGAAAAAAATAGAAGCAAAAATAAACAAAATCAGAAATAAAAGAGAAGTTACAAACAATCACAGAGATACAAACAATCACAAGAAAATAACACAAGCAGTTATATGTCAACAGACTGGAAAACCAAAAAGAAATATACACACTCCTAGAAACATACAATCTTCCAAGACTGACTCAGGAAAAAAACAAAACAAAACACAGACAATCTGAACATATTGATCACTAATAGCTAAATTGAATTAGTAATTAAAAAAAAAACTCCCAACAAATAAAAGTCTAGTCCTGGATGGCTTCACAGAGGAATCCTACCAAACATATAAACAGGAGTTAATACCTAGTCTCAAACTATTCCCAAAAATTGAAGAAGGAACACTACCAAATTCATTCTCTGATGCCATGATTACCCTGATACCAAAACCAAAGACACTACCAAAAAAGTAAATTACATGCCAATATCTCTGATGAAATATATAAAGAACTCATATAATTAAATATCAAAAAATCAAACAACCCAATTTAAAAATGATCAGAAGACCTGAACATGTATTTTCCCAAGGAAGATATACAGATGGCCAACAGGCACACAAAAAGAACCTCAACATCACTAATCATCAGGGAAATCTAAATCAAAACAACAATGAAATACCACCTCACCTCACACCTGTCAGAATGGATATTATCAAAAAGACAACAAATAATAAGCGTTGGCCAGGATGCAGAGAAGGGGAAATCCAAGTACACTAAGTCCCCTACATATGAACAAGTTCTGTTCTGATAGCATGTTCATAAGTCCAACAAAGTTAGCCTAGGTACCCAACTAACACAATTGGCTATATAGTACTGTGCTGTAATATAAGTTTATAACACTTTTAACACAAATAATACATGAAAGACAAACACAATAAGTAAAACATTTTTATTCTTACACTACAGTACTTTGAAAATTATGGAAGTACAGTACAAAAGGTGCATACAGGGGCTGGCATCGAGTGAATACACAAGAAGAGTTACTGACTGGAGGAGGGAGAGGAGGTGGGAGATAGTAGAGCTGAAGGGTCCTGAGCAATAGGAAACAGAGGGCAAGCTGCAATTTCATGCATGCCTAGTGTTGATGACATAGGTTCTGGCTCCTTGCTGGATTTCTATCTACCCTTTTGAAAATATGATTCAGGGACTTCCCTGGTGGTCCAGTGGTTAAGACTCCATGCTTCCATTGCAGGGGGACACAGGTTCAACCCCTGGTCAGGGAACTAAGATCCTGCATATTGTGCAGTGTGGCCAAAAGAATTTTTCTTAAAGAAAAAATGATCCACTGACATCTGGGTAGTAGCTCTTTTTTTCCTTCTCATCATAGACGACACAGTAGCACTGGACTGCGCTCTGAACACCTAGCTGCTGCATCTTCCAGGTACCATTTGACTTTCGGGTCCTGTGCCTCAAAAACTAACAGTGCCTCCTCAAATAAAGACAATCCCCTTGCCGTTTCCTCTGTCATGAGTCTGTTCAGCTCTTCAGTTACTTCTCTCTCTCTTTGTTCTTTCTTTGGGCCTCTACTTCCATCAGGTCTTCATTAATAAGCACCTCATGTTGCACAACAAGGAGTGCAATGAAGTCATCCTCTTGCAGATCTAGCTCCAACTTCTCACTGAAAATCACTAAGTTGCTGAAGACTTCTTTGGACTCTTCGTCCACCTTCTCAAATCCATGAAAATTGTGAACACACTGCAGGCAAAGGTTCTTCCAAACCCCATTCATGGTGACAGCCATAACCTCACACCAAGCAAAGTCAATGGTCTTGTAGATGTTATAGTCCTTCCAAAAATGTTGCAACATTGTTCCTGATTTTTCATGATGTAAATAATATTTCTTGAAAGTCGATATAACTTTTTGGTACATAGGCTGGATGAGCAACATAGTATTTGGTGGCAGATGCACTATACTGATGTTAGGATGAAAGTTGTCCATGAATGGGAAGTGGCCTTGAGCATTGTCAAGCAGCAAAAGAATGTTGAATCAGATGTCCTTCTTCAGGTAATATTTCTCTTCTTCCAGGATAAAATAGTGGAAAAACTAGTCCTGGAAAATGGCCTCTGTAAGCCAGGCTTTGGGGTTACTCTTCCACATAACAAGAAGGGAGCCCATGGCTATTTTCTTAATAAATTTTGGGTTACCTGATACACTAAGAGAGGCTTCAGTTTCATACTGCCAGAAGCATTGCCACCAAACATCAGAGTTAGCCTATCCTTTGAGCTTCCCTGGTGGCTAAGAAAGTAAAATCGTCTGCTTGCATGCTGGAGACCCAGGTTCAATCCCTGGGTCGGGAAGATCCCCTGGAGAAGGAAATGGCAAGCCACTCAGTACTCTTGCCTGGAAACTTCCATGGATGGAGGAACCTTGTAGGCTACTGTCCATGGGGTCACAAAGAGTCAGATACAACTGAGAGACTTCACTTTCACTTTGCTGATTTTCAGTCTGGCATCAACTTTTCCTCCTTACTGATATTACTTTGGTCTGGTATCCTCTTCCAGTACAGTCCTGTCTTGTCCACATTAAAAACCTGCTCAAGTAAATATGCACATTCGTCAATAATTTTTGAAGCATTTCAGGAAGTGAAGAGGAACTAAAAAGCCTCTTGATGAAAGTGAAAGAGGAGAGTGAAAAAGTTGGTTTAAAGCTCAACATTCAGAAAATGAAGATCATGGCATCCGGTCCCATCACTTTATGGCCAATAGATGGGGAAACAGTGGAAACAGGGTCAGACTTTATTTTGGGGGGCTCCAAAATCACTGCAGATGATGACTGCAGCCATGAAATTAAAAGACGCTTACTCCTTGGAAGAAAAGTTATGACCAACCTAGATAGCATATTCAAAAGCAGAGACATTACTTGGCCGACTAAGGTCCGTCTAGTCAAGGCTATGGTTTTTCCAGTGGTCATGTATGGATGTGAGAGTTGGACTGTGAACAAGGCTGAGCACTGAAGAATTGATGCTTTTAAACTGTGGTGTTGGAGAAGACTCTTGAGAGTCCCTTGGACTGCAAGGAGTTCCAACCAGCCCATTCTAAAGGAGATCAGCCCTGGGATTTCTTTGGAAGGATTGATGCTAATGCTGAAACTCCAGTATTTTGGCCACCTCATGTGAAGAGTTGACTCATTAGAAAAGACTCTGATGCTGGGAGGGATTGGGGGCAGGAGGAGAAGGGGACGACAGAGGATGAGATGGCTGGATGGCATCACTGACTCAATGGACGTGAGTCTGAGTGAACTCCAGGAGTTGGTAACGGACAGGGAGGCCTGGCGTGCTGCGATTCATGGGGTCGCAAAGAGTCGGACACGACTGAGTGACTGAACTGAACTGATCATATCTACCCTCACTGCCTTGCCATTTACTCTGGCATTGTGAAGGTAGACTCTAGCATTGGAACTGATGAAACAGGCCATGGCTGGCATTAAAAGATGGGCCCTATGATTTTTCTCTGTGTTTCTTCAGGTCTTCATAGAAGCTTTTAGCTTTCTCTTGAATCAGCATTAAACTGAACGGAATTTGATACTAATGCTGATCCTGCATCCACACACTGAGAAGTTTTTTCATCTCCTCCATACTTTTCCCTGCTTCTTCAACATTATTATCAATATCACTGGCACAGCAGACTTCACATGTGCTATGATTTGTCCTTGTTCTTTAGAATCACACCAATGGTTGAATGATTCATGTACTAAGAAGGAGCAAAGTCTACCATCTTTTTGCCTCACACCACTTTCTCAATTATTTTCACTTTTGTTTCTATCACTATCGCTTGGCACTTCTTAGCATTACTAGCTACATCACTGACTGCTGCTTTTCACTTGCTTCTGGACATCCTGGGACTGAAATAAAGATACTGTCCTACTGTACTCTATAAAGTACACAAAAGCACAACCACTAGTAGAGGATATATGCATGTGACAAGGTATGCCAGACTTGTAAACTAACCTTCACAACTGGACACACAAACACATGTTTGCATCTTTGAAAGTTCTCAACTTGAAGATTTGTATATAGGGATCTTACTGTGCATTGTTGGTGAAAACATAAATTGGTTCAGACACTATGGAAATCAGTATGGAGTTTTCTCAAAAACAAAATATACCTGTCATATTATTTGGAAATTTCTCTCCTGAAGATATCCAAAAAAAATGAAAACAATTAAAAAAGATACATGCATCCCAATGTCCATAACAGCATTATTTACAATAGCCAAAATATGGATGCAACCTAAGTATCTATCAACAAATAAATTGATAAAGAAGATATGATGTGTATATGTGTATGTGTGTGTGTTGTTGTTGTTGTTTTACTTGTTCAGTCCTGTCTGACTCTTTTGCGACCCCCTAGACTATAGTCCACCAGGCTTCTTAGTCCATGGGATTTCCCAGGCAAGAATACCTGAGTGGGTTGCCTTTTTCTTCTCCAGGGTATCTCCTCAATCCAAGAATCGAACCCACATCTCCTGCATTGGAAGGCAGATTCTTTACTACTGAGTCCATATATATGTGTATGTATGTATGTTATATGTATATGTGTACACACATATACACATAAACACATACACACATATGATGTAAGAATTGATACTTTCACAGTGGTGCTGGAGAAGACTCTTGAAACTCCCTTGGACTGCAAGGAGAACAAACCAGTCAATCCTAATGGAAATCAATCTTGAATACTCACCGGAAGAACTGATGCTGAAGCTCCAATACTTTGGCCACCTGATGCAAAGAGCCAATCCAGAGGAAAAGACCTTGATGTTGGGAAAGACTGAAGGCAAAAGGAGAAGGAGGCAGCAAAGGATGAGATGGTTAGATAGTATCACTGACTCAATGGACATGAATCTGAGCAAACTCTGGGAGATAGTGGAGTACAGAGGAGCCTGGCATGCTATAGTTTGTGAGGTTGCAAAGAGTCAGACATGACTTAGTGACTGAACAACAACAATATACACACACAAACACATATACATACATACATATATGATGGAATATTACTGAGCCACAAAAAAGTATGAAATTTTGCCATTTGCAGCAACAAAGATGTATCTGGAGAGTATTATGCTTAGTGAAATAAGTTAGATAAAGTCAAGTACTATATGTTTTCTCAGACATGTCGAATCTAAAACATAAAACATTTTTAATATGTAGCAAAACAGAAACAGATGCACAGATACAGAGAATAAACTAGTATATAAATAATATATATATAAATATAAATATAGTAAATAAAATAAGTGTGGAGAGATGTCAGGGGGCAAGATATGGAAGGCAGACTAAGAGGTACCAACTACTACGTATAAAATAAATAAGATATAAGGATATAATGTATATATATAGCCAACATTTTATCATAGCTTTGTGTGGAGTATAATCTATAAAAATACTGAATCACTATGCTGTATACTTGAAACCAATATAATATTGTAAGTCAACTATACCTCACTGAAAAAAATAATAATCATTGTATTAACTTGTTGCTCTGAGCAGAAGCCTAAACTTATTTTGTCTGATTTTTTTGAGCCTTCAATGTATAGCCCTACCTAGATCCAGATATTTCAGTTTCCAAAGTTGCTGAATGTTCTTTTTTTGTTTGTTTGTTTTGTTTTGTTTTTTAAGAATGGAATATGGAAGGAAATCTTGATTTCCCTCTATACCACTGAGATCTCAACTACTTTACCTCACACTATGGACAAGTCCAACCTCCCGAGAAGCCAGTAGGAGGACAATTTAGGTAGGATCTCAGGGATAGTGAACTTGAAACTCAAGGATAGTGAAAAGATCAAGAGCTGTCCTCTCTACTCAAGAGGAATGAAGGCAAAATGGAGAAAAGCCTAGAGATACTCTTCTCTGCTTAGAATTGCTCTGACTCTATTAACACACAGGATTCCAACCTCATTCTCTAGGCATTTCAGTCTCACTCTTTGGAAGACCCTCTGCTAGAGTACACAATGTGGAGGGGTGGGGAGCCTATAGTGTTACACCTACTACTTGGCCTTGCCCTTGCTTTCCAATTCATCTGATACCAAATCCATCTTTTCAAGTTTTACTGTGACAAGTCTCTGTTTTGTTTACTTCTTAATTATTAATTTCTGATTTTGTATGTGAGACCAAAAGAAAAGCCTTTCATCACTGCTCTTTCCTTTAGGACTGGAAGAGCTGACAGGGGGTTGTGTTACATCAATGCTCAGTTGATCTCAGGAGAAGCTGGGGTGGAGATAGTGACTCTGGGAGTTCAGGTATTCTTACTTGCACGGGCCATTTGCAAAGTCTTGAGAGTGACCTTAGTCATGCGCGTGTGCATGTGTGTGTGTGTGTTCAGTTGCTAAGTCATGTCTGACTCTGTGTGACCCCATGAACTGTAGCACACCAGGATTCCCTGTCCTTCACTATCTCCCAGAGTTTGCTAAATTCATGTCCATTGAGTTAGTAACGCTATCTAACCATTTCATCATCGGGCGCCAAAGTATTTGTCAGCTTTTTTTTAAAAAATGTAATCTATTGTTTTTATTTTAAAATTAATAGTTTATTTTATTTTGAATGTATAATTGTGTACTCATTTTCTTAAAGGAGTACTCCTTAATTAATAAGGTTTTAGTGCACCCCTGAGTAGAGAATGCACTGGTCATAGCAAACACCCTCTTCCAACAACACAAGAGAAGACTCTACACATGGACATCACCAGATGGTCAACACTGAAATCAGATTGATTATATTCTTTGCAGCAAAAGATAGAGAAGCTCTATACAGTCAGCAAAAACAAGACCAGGAGCTGACTGTGGCTCAGATCATGAACTCCTGCTTGCCAAATTCAGACAGAAATTGAAGAAAGTACAGAAAACCTAGACCATTCAGGTATGACCCAAATCAAATTCCTTATGATTATACAGTGGAAGTGATAAATAGATTTAAGGGACTAGATCTGATAGATAGAGTGCCTGATGAACTATGGACAGAGCTTCGTGACATTGAATAGGAGACAGGGATCAAGACCATCCCCATGGAAAAGAAATGCAAAAAAGCAAAATGGCTGTCTGGGGAGGTCTTATAAATAGCTTTGGAAAGAAGACAAGTGAAAAGCAAAGGTGAAAAGGAAAGATAAAAGCATCTGAATAGAGAAGGCACTGGCATCCCACTCCAATACTCTTGCCTGGAAAATCCCATGGACAGAGGAGCCTGGTGGGCTGCAGTCCATAGGGACTGGGAGGAGCCTGGTGGGCTGCGTGTCTAAGTCGGACACGACTGAGCAACTTCACTTTCACTTTTCATTTTCATACATTGGAGAAGGAAATGGCAACCCACTCCAGTGTTCTTGCCTGGAGAATCCCAGGGATGGTGGGAGGCTGGTGGGCTGCCGTCTATGGGGTCGCACAGAGTCGGAAACAACTGAAGCAACTTAGCAGCAGCAGCAGCAGCAAGCATCTGAATGCAGAGTTCCAAAGAATAGCAAGGAGAGATAAGAAAGCCTTCCTCAGCATTCAATGCAAAGAAATAAAGGAAAACAACAGAATGGGAAAGACTAGAGATTTCTTCAAGAAAATTAGAGATACCAAGGGAATATTTTATGCAAAGATGGGCTCGATAAAGGACAGAAATGGTATGGACCTAAAAGAAGCAGAAGATATTAAGAAGAGGTGGCAAGAATACACAGAAGAACTGTCCAAAAAAGATCTTCATGACCAAGAAAATCACGATGGTGTGATCACTCACCTAGAGCCAGACATCCTGGAATGTGAAGTCAAGTGGGCCTTAGAAAGCATCACTATGAACAAAGCTAGTGGAGGTGATGGAATTCCAGTTGAGCTATTTCATCCTGGAAGATGATGCTGTGAAAGTGCTGCACTCAATATGCCAGCAAATTTGGAAAACTCAGCAGTGGCCACAGGACTGGAAAAGGTCCATTTTCATTCCAATCCCAAAGAAAGGCAATGCCAAAGAATGCTCAAACTACTGCACAATTGCACTCATCTCACACGCTAGTAAAGTAATGCTCAAAATTCTCCAAGCCAGGCTTCAGCAGTACGTGAACCATGAACTTCCTGATGTTCAAGCTGGTTTTAGAAAAGGCAGAGGAACCAGAGATCAAATTGCCAACATCCACTGGGTCATCAAAAAAGGAAGAGATTTCCAGAGTAAAACATCTATTTCTGCTTTATTGACTATGCCAAAGCCTTTGACTGTGTGGATCACAATAAACTGTGGAAAATTCTGAAAGAGATGGCACTACCAGACCACCGGACCTGCCTCCTGAGAAACCCATATGCAGGTCAGGATGCAACAGTTAGAACTGGACCTAGAACAACAGACTGGTTCCAAATAAGAAAAGGAGTCCGTCAAGGCTGTATATTGTCACCCTGCTTATTTAACTGATATGCAGAGTACATCATGAGAAACATTGGGCTGGAAGAAACACAAGCTGGAATCAAGATTGCTGGGAGAAATATCAATAACCTCAGATATGCAGATGACACCACCCTTATGGCAGAAAGTGAAGAGGAGCTAAAAAGCCTCTTGATGAAAGTGAAAGAGGAGAGTGAAAAAGTTGGCTTAAAGCTCAACATTCAGAAAACAAAGATTATGGCATCTAGTCGCATCACTTCACTGCAAATATGTGGGGAAACAGTGGAAACAGTGTCAGACTTTATTTTTTGGGCTCCAAAATCACTGCAGATGGTGATTGCAGCCATGAAATTAAAAGACACTTACTCCTTGGAAGAAAAGTTATGACCAACCTAGAAAGCATATTGAAAAGCAGAGACATTACTTTGCCAACAAAGGTCCGTCTAGTCAAGGCTATGATTTTTCCAGTAGTCATGTATGGACATGAGAGTTGGACTGAGAAGAAAGCTGAGCGCTGAAGAATTGATGCTTTTGAACTGTGGTGTTGGAGAAGACTCTGCAAAGTGAGAGTCCCTTGGACTGCAAGGAGATCCAACCAGGTCATTTTAAAGGATATCAGTCCTGGGTGTTCTTTGGAAGGAATGATGCTAAAGCTGAAACTCCAGTACTTTGGCCACCTCATGCGAAGAGTTGACTCATTGGAAAAGACTCTGATGCTGGGAGGGATTGGGGGCGGGAGGAAGAGGGGACCACACAGGATGAGATGGCTGGATGGCATCACCGACTCTATGGACATGAGTTTGAGTGAACTCCGGGAGTTGGTGATGGACAGGGAGGCCTGGCGTGCTGCAATTCATGGGGTCACAAAGAGTCGGACATGACTGAGTGACTGAACTTTACTGAACTGAGTTGGCGAGAAGGATGTAAGCACAAAGATAGGCAAAGACTAGCCCTTTTGGAGTCCCAGTGAGAGAAAAGAGAGGAACACTTCTGAGAAAAAGCTAGAAGCATCAGAATGCTGAATAATTTTGCAAGTTACAAGAGTAACCTGAGATAAGTATACAGCTTAGAGGAAAGGAAAAAAGATTGTTGTTTAAGACATAGTGCACTGATTAATACCCACTCCAGTGTTCTTGCCTGGAGAATCCCAGGGATGGGGGAGACTGGAGGGCTACTGTCTATGGGGTCACCACAGTCAGACACAACTGAAACGACTCATCATCAGCAGCAGCAGCAGCACTGATTAATGAGTGAGCTGAGTATGGCAGACTGTTTTGATCTGTTTTTGTACTTGTTTGAACTTAGAACAGCAGCTCTTGTCTGTTGTTTCCAAGATGGGAAGTTGTCCACATCATCTCAGAAGTTAACACAGCTCAGTGTTAAGAGAACAGATTTTCAAGTCACACGAACTGGGTGTGAATCCTGACGTGGCCACCAACCAGACATAAGAGTTTGGAAGTCTACTGGAAATCTCCTATGCCCATTTCCTAATCTGCAAAGTGAGATTAATACTGGCATCCACCATATAGGCTTGTTAAAAGGATTAAATACAATAAAACATACAGAGCACTTCTCACCTGCCTAGTACAAAAGTCTGCCAAAAATGTGAGGTCTCTTAGTCATTCCCTAAGTCTCCTCCTCTAAATATCACTGCTCCTATTTTCGTGGTACTCTCATTTTGCATGTTTAGGCTTCCTATCATATTTTCTTTTAAATAGTGGTGTTAATAATTTTAAAATTAATAAGTCCTGCTTGCATCAAACTTGGAAAGAAACCCAAAGAAATATAAAGGAGAAATTTAAAATAATTTAAATCTCTTTCCAGCACTTTCATGCAAGCTGCATGTCTAAGTGTCTATGTGCAGCAGGTACTGTCATGGACTCTGGTGCCTCTAAATCCTATCTTTTTCCTGGCCTATATCTCTGTCCTATTCAGTCTGTTTAAAAGGAGAGATGCTAACTGTTTTTGAAGTCTACTCAGTCAAATAATTCTGCTCTTAAGTTCAACTTCTTTCTAATTCAAATTCTGTTCTAATTTAACTATCTCTGGGTCAGGAAGATCCCCTGGAGGAGCATGGCAACCCACTGATGTTCTTGTCTGGAGAATCCCATGGTCAGAGGAGCCTGGTGGGCTATAGTCCATAGGGTTGTAAAGAGTTGGACACAACTGAAGCAACTTAGTATGCACATATCTACAATAACACTGATATTAAGATTAATCCTAATCATAATACTAAGTTGTTCCATGTGGTACACAAAGTTCTTTTATCCAATTCACACTATTTCTGTGTGGGGACATAGGAGAAACATCAACATCTGCAGTTTACTAAAGTTTATAAAGTCTAAGGAATATTCCCAAGGAAGTTAAACAATCTTTACCAGATCACAAAGCTAGAATACAAAGGGCCTGAGATTCACATTCTGGTGAGCACAGGGATGATGCCTTCAACTTTGGAATCTGCACATTCTTTGCAGCCATCTGAAATTTACAATTTTAAATGGTATAACTTCTGTCCAGTGGACAGCTCCTTCAGCTCCCATTTCCAATCAAGAGAGTATCCCAGACCTGCTCCCAGACCCAAGTTCTCAGATAACCATTGAGTTAAACCTTGGAATGTGCCCACTTAGAATCCTTTACCACAGCCTTGAAGACAGTCCCCAGATGGACGGGAGGATGAGAACAGTCATCTGCTGTGAGTCTATTCTCAAGGTGGCTGTCAGGATTATTTTCCAATATGCAACTTAAAAATTAAATATACATTTGCTTTTTTCTCTCCTTGTACAACAGAGATGAAGTAAGCCAAGACTAGCAACAGGTTAGGGAAAAGAGAGACAGGTTTGCTGTTCTGAATAAGCTATCACTTGGTTTTGTGAAAAATGAAGCGAGACATCTGTCACTTCAGTCATGTCCAACTCTTTGAGACCCTGTGGACTGCAGCCTGCCAAACTCCTCTGTCCATGGCATTCTCCAGGCAAGAACGCTGGAGTGGGTTGCCATTTCCTCTTCCAGGGGATCTTCCTGACCCAAGTACTGAACCCAAGTCTCTTATGCCTCTTGCATTGGCAGGCAGGTTCTTTACCAATAGCACCACCAAAGTATTTAATAATTTATTCATGTATTTATTTTTCTATACTGAGTTCAAAAAATAGTGGGCCACTAGTCAAAATGAACAATGCTTATGATTCTCTGAAATGAAATAATATATCCATGAGAAAGAGAAGGAAAGGGGGAGAGAGTCTAGTGAATTATTCACTCATCTTTCCTCATTAATAGCAGAATGTTCTCAACAAATTAATAAGCAATTACATTCCCATTGACTGAGATGCTCAAGGGAATAGCCATCTGATGCATTTATTAAATTAACCCTATATACTCTGAGCCAATGTCAGTTGAGAAGCACAAGAATAATTTTTTTTTAATTTTACAGATTTATTTCTCTGAGGTCTAAATGATATCTAGAGTAAAAGAGGGAGGGTAGAAAGGGCAGTTAAATTCAAAGAAAGATATGAAGCCAGAGATATTCTGAAAGTAGCCTGGAGTTATAGCAATTTTATTCACTAAAAGCTCTGGGTAATTTCAAATCTCAAATACATTTTATGAGAAGTTCAAGAAATATAGAAAAAAATCGTTGATTACTAGAGGATCAGATATTTTATTCCTTTTCCAGGCTAACTCCTTTCTTTACTTATCAAATATGATTAAATGCATACCATATACCAGGTATAGTTCTACATGCTTTAAAAATATTAATTCATTTACTCCTTATAATAACCCTCTGAGGCAGGTCCAAATAGAGGTTAATTTGCCCAAGGCTGTAATAGTGGAACTGGTACTCAAACCCAGGCCATTTGGTTCCAACATCTGTGTGCCTAACCACTACTCTGTGCTCTCTATAGGAACGAAGGAATGAAGGAGTAAATAACAAAGATATTCATGAATGCCTACCTGGACATTTACTCTGTCATGTATTCCCTTCCTCTCTAGCAGCATTTTGCATTTTGTCCACAAACACTGAGGTGTTTTCTTTCAGAAGAGACCACTTCAAGGTGTCATTCTCTTGTCAAATTTCTTGAAGGGAAGCCCACACTTGCCACATCCACTTCTCTGCCAGGTATTTATTCCATAACTTCATGAAATCTGGTTCCCTATTCCCTCCCACTTCTCCACTGACACTGCTCTCTTGAAGGACTGAACTACCTTATTCAGTGGCCTGCTTCTCAGACTCACCAATCTCTGCCTCCCTGCCCCTTTCTAGACCCTTTTCTCTCTGGGTTCCTGTTAGCGAGGTCCTCCATTTTCCTTTGCTGGTTGACACACCTTGAGAGCTAGCCTTGGTATGACTCTTATTCCCTCTCTCTCTCTCCACACACTTTATTTTTTAAACATTCTCACATCCTCAAGTAACTTCTACTCTTTGCACTAATTTCTGGAATCTGACTGGCCACAAATCTGACTTGTCAGCACTCAGAATGTGGGTCCAATTTCTTTGACGATAAAGTCACATTAACTAAACTCATAAGATAAATGAAGTATTCACTTATAATTAAAAGTAGTATATCAAAGGGTCGTCAACCCAGAGCATTACATAGGGAGTGAAATTATGATCAATATACCAGTTCATTTATTTAGAACAAGTAGTATTACTACCAAAAAAACAATGACCATTGGAGTTCTCTCATTAACTCATTTTCCCCACAAGAACGTTCCAGGTAGGAAGTTAAATTATATTCAGAAGACTACTAGGTCAGCATGGAATAAGAATAGGGGGAAATAATCGCATGACTCAAATATTTAGCAGCATCAGTCTGTAGTCACAGGTGTATTTAGCTCAATAATAGAGCAAGAGCTGCCGATGGGACCCAGCAAGTAGAATAATTATTAAAGGCATCATTTCCCTTGAATGAACAAATGAATGAATGAATATTGAACAAGAGTCTTGAGGTTATTTTTATTTTACCATTACATTATAGTTATTTGTTGAAATATTGATCCCTTTGCAAAATCTGAGCTGAAAGATGTCATGGGCCACATAGGCTCATCACTGTATCTTTACCATCAAGCACATTGCTTAGCACTTAGTAGTGTGCTAAGTCACTTCAGTCATGTTCAACTCTGTGCAACCCTATGGACTGAGGGTCGCCAGGCTCCTCTGTCCACGGGATTCTCCAGGCAAGAATACTGGAGTGGGTTGCCATGCCCTTCTCCAAGCACTTAGTAGAGAAGGCAATAAATACTTATTAAAATTAAATCATTCAGACAAACAAAATACCTTCCAAAGTTAGCTTTAAATGCGAGTTCATCAGAAAGTCCTATTGTGTGGGGTTTTCCCCTTGTTTTTCAAAGTTATGTAGTCAAATAAATAGAATGCCTTGATTTCAAATGTTTACATCTAGCTCACAGATTTGAAAATTGTGAAACAGCCGACCACACAGTTCTCATTTTTGTCCATCTTATTTCTATAAACTTTGACTGTTTCTCCTATTCAGTGACTACACCCCAATTCCACCCCCACTCCTTTATTTTTGATGCTTCTCATTCTCTGTAGGTGGAGGATATAGCAGCAAAGAGAGGAAATAAAAATAACAGATTCTGTGTGCCTATATGGGCTAACCCAGGGCACTCATGGGGTTAAAAGCACTGCAGTAATATTAAGCACATGTTTCAAGTCAGCAGGGTGCCAGGCTGAGATGTCCTCAAAGCCTAATTTGATAGATATTATGCCATACACTGCTGCAAGTAGTAATGAAGAAAGTAAAAATTTTATGGATGAGCAAAATAGGAGCTCTTATGGATGGAGTGTTTTTAAATCAGGTGTATAATTTACCCAGTGTCAGACCACATGTAGAGTGCATTACTCAATTGAACTTACAAGCAGATAGGAAAGCAGTTTCTTTTAATAAGCACTTCTTCAACTTATTGGCTCTACAATTACTTGCACCAAATTACCAGCAGCTGCTGCCTGTTTGGTGTTTTATCCTAGACAAGGAGTTACATTAGTTTCTAATCAACAAGCCATTCAAGGACTCTTTATAATTTTTAGCTTAATTCCACTTTTATTTGGAATTTATTAATTGAAATATCCAATATTTTCATGACAGTATTTTGCTTAGCTTCCCTTAACAGGAAACCTATTCAACTGCTGAGGTTGAAGGGGAAAAGGGAGGGAAGATACTTGTCAAACTTATTTCTGACATTTGCAACATCATATATCCTCTATTGGATTCATCTTGCCTTATAGTCTGAATTTTGACATTTCAATTGCTTTTGTAAAAATAATGCTACTGTATTTAGACTTTATATTTGCAGTCAATAAATTGTTTTGTCTCTAAATAGCATATTCCCATGCACAGGAGTTAACTTCAAGTTTAAACATTAACCAATTCAGTTTAACACAGGCCTTCTCAACTTTGGCACTATTGACAATTGGGACTGGCTAACTCTTTGTTGCGAGAATGTTCTGAACACTGTACAATGTTCAGGCAAGATGTCTGGACTCCAACCACCAGATGTCAGTGGCACCTTCCCACCCCCAGCCCCTAGCTGTAACAAAATGCCTGCAGCTATGGTCAAACCACCCCAGACGATTTAACAGATTTGAAGAAATTAAATGGAAAAGGGTTTCAAAAACAGTTGTGAGAGGAAAGTATTGAATATGTTTCCAATTCATTTGTTAAAGATTTTTCAAAGTATTTATACAAGTATTTGTGTGTGTACTAGTCCATATTTGCTTGCTTTATGAAGAACTGTAAAATGAATTTGAGAAAATTTAGCCAAAATTCAATTATTTAAGTATTATTCTATTTTCAAGCTGCTTTCAGATCCAAAGGCAAAAGGAAACCACCACCACCACCACCAGCTGCTAATAAATAAATATTTGTATAACTTTCACTGTAGAAAGCAAGACCTGGGGACTAACTTTAGACAAGTGTAGTTACACTGTTGTCAGTAGAGCCAAGAAATCTGAGACCAAATTCATTCTTTGGAATTCTATTACATATTATTGCCAGCTTTAAATTAAAAATCAGAAAAATGAACATAAGTGATAATTAACAATAATAAATCATAAAAATGGCAAATCCAGTTCAATATTTTTCTCATAGGGCCTTCAGATCCACAGTCGTATTTTTGAAGATCAGAATCAAAATTGGTAATGCCAAGAATTAGAGTACCTGTACACACTGAAAAACAGCTAAAGTGAAAGAAAGTTAAATTGCCATCCCATTCACCATCTAGTTATCTAGAACTGAACCATCTACCATCTTCCATCTAGTCATATGTTGAAAGATCCAAATAACATCCATTTGAAAGTGGTTCCTTCTTAGTGTATCATAGAAACTTAATCACACAAAACTTGAAAGATAATTTATATTTACCAGGGCCCTTCCCCAACTTCATCCTAATTAGATACACTTCACAACAAGCTTCTTAAACTTTAGTGTATGTATGGATCACTTGGTATCTTGACAAACTGTGGATTCTGACTAAGTAGGTCTGGGGATTTTGCATGCGTGCATGCCAAATCACTTCAGTCATGTCTGACTCTTTGTGACCCCATTGAATGTAGCCGGCCAGGATCCTCTGTCCCTGGGATTCTCCAGGCAAGAATACTGGAATGGGTTGCCATTTCCTCCTCAGGGCATCTTCCCCACTCAGGGATCAAACCGGTGTCTCCTGAATTGGCAGGCAAGTTCCTACCACTAGTGCCACCTGGGAAGTCCGCCTGGGGCTTTAGGGAGCCTTTCTAACAACCTTCCAGATGATGACAATGCTGCTGATCCATGGACTACATTTTGATGAGCAAGGATTTGCTTACAACAAATCACCAACTGATCATCAAGCCTGATCTTGAACATTCTTAGGGGGCCAATAATAGAGAAAATCTTAACTCCATAAAGTAATACAACAATGTACCTAGTGAAATCTTAATTATTTTCAGGTTCTTTTTGGAAACAGTGTCTAGACCATGGGAAAACTGAGCAATAAGGGTTTTTTTTTAATGCTTTATTGGGGATGGATTGAGAGATTGGGATTGGCATATATACACTACTATGTATAAAATAGCAATCAGTTAAAAACACTTTGGGGCTTCCCTGGTAGCTCAGTGGGTAAAGAGTCTGCTTGCAGTGTAGGAAAGCCATGTTCAATCCCTGGCTTGGGAAGATCCCCTGGAGAGGAAAATGGCAACCCACTCCAGTATTCTTGCCTGGAGAATTCCATGGACAGAGGAGCCTGGTGGCCTACAGTCCATGGGGTCACAAAGAGTCAGACACGACTGAGTGACTACACTTTCACTTTCACAAACAATTTATAGAATTAAGCAAAATTACTGAAAAATAATTGCTAAATCTCAACCTATTGAAGTCAATTCAAAATGGATTCCTTCTGCTAATGATTTATGAAATTCAAAAATAAATAGTTGGATCTTCATACAAACCATGGTTTCTATGATAGACTAAGGACATGTTCCCCTCTTACCACTGTGTCTACATGACTCCACTAAAATACTGAAAAAGAGAACCATCATGTCTCTAACAGCGACTCTGCAGCTATAGTCCAGCCTCTTAAAAAAAAAAAAAAAACTAAAAATTTTCACAGAGCTCTGATATATTTTGACCATGCTGACAAAAACATGTCATAAGTCTGTTATTTTATAAGGAATGACTTATTTCCTTATAAAATAACAGACTTAAGACTTCATGGGAAATAGATGGGGAAATAGTGGAAACAGTGTCAGACTTTATTTTTGGGGGCTCCAAAATCACTGCAGATGGTGATTGCAGCCATAAAATTAAAAGACGCTTACTCCTTGGAAGAAAAGTTATGACCAACCTAGATAGCATATTCAAAAGCAGAGACATTACTTTGCCGACTAAGGTCCGTCTAGTCAAGGCTATGGTTTTTCCAGTAGTCATGTATGGATGTGAGAGTTGGACTGTGAAGAAGGCTGAGTGCCGAAGAATTGATGCTTTTAAACTGTGGTGTTGGAGAAGACTCTTGAGAGTCCCTTGGACTGCAAGGAGATCAACCTTGGGATTTCTTTGGAAGAAATGATGCTAAAGCTGAAACTCCAGTACTTGGGCCATGCGAAGAGTTGACTCATTGGAAAAGACTTTGATGCTGGGAGGGATTGGGGGCAGGAGGAGAAGGGGATGACAGAGGATGAGATGGCTGGATGGCATCACTGACTCAATGGACGTGAGTCTGAGTGAACTCCGGGAGTTGGTGATGGACAGGGAGGCCTGGCGTGCTGCAATTCATGGGGTCTCAAAGAGTTGGACACGACTGAGCGACTGAACTGAACTGAAGAGGAATGACATTAAGTTAGTGGATTCACTCCTTTTACCTGAGACAAGAAACATATCCTCCCATTATTTGAAAAATCCAAAGAACTTTCAGTTTCCGGAAGACTCAGATTCATGACCTTAAAGCCAGACCTATAAAAGCACCATTACTTCATGATTATAGTTTGCAAATAATCCAAATCCTCTATTTTACATCAGTAGTTTTGTTTCAGCCTATTTTATGGCTATGTTAGTCCTCTACCTAGTAAAGAAAAGTGAAACAATAGTTTTAAATGTTTTTTCTTGTTCATTTTTTTTCTAATGAAGTTTAGTTAATTTACAATGTTGTGCCAATCTCTGCTATACAGCAAAGTGACTCAATTATCCATTATGGTTTATCCTAGAAGATGGATATGAAGCCCAGAGATAATACATAATCCTGATGTCACTTAATGATTTTGTGATCACCTTAAATATTCAAAATATTAACAACAGGCAATGTTTGGGCTTCAAGCAATCAGAAGAGAACCCTCAATCAGAAAGGACACTGTGCATAAGCCATCAGCACAGCCATACTAGTGCACAATAGCCACAAATTGGCCTACCTCTGAATAACAGGAAGACAGAAATCCCTATGGACAGTGTAGTGCCATAGGGCAGTTTTATCATGGGTAGATGTAGGCCAGGAATGACTTTTACTCAGAATAGGGATAAATGTGTAGTTTCCTCCAGAGTGAAGTTCTTTGGGAATCAACATTAATGTCAATCATATTTAACACATTTATAAATGTTCAAAAAGACCACATTTATTCAGTGTGAAAGCTCCCAATTTGTAGCTAAGAAAAAAGGTAAAGTGTAGGTATGAGAGAAGTGAGTGAAGTCACTCAGTCATGTCCGACTCTTTGTGACCCCATGGTCTCTAGACTGCCAGGCTCCTCCATCCACGGGATTTTCCAGACAAGAATACTGGAGTGGGTTGCCATTTCCTTCTCCAGGAGATCTTTCCAACTCAGGGATTGAACCCAGGTCTCCCACACTTCAGGCAGACTCTTTACCGTCTGAACCATCAGGAAAATCTTACCAATTTGTACAAGTGGATAGAAAATTAATCAGTAGACTTCAACTTAGAAAGTATATGGTAACATATTTTATGATAAATGACATAGGCATAAAATGAACAGCTCTGAACCATTAGCTTCAGGCAGAGGAAGTACATGTCTAGGAGTCATTGCTAGTTTCCCAAAGATACTAACTGAATCATCTATGGGGTTGAAAAGTGAAGAAAACATCAATTTATAAAGAAAACTACTAAATACATGTTGAATCTAAAAACACAAAGCAAGCAAACCAAACAAAAGCAGAGTTATAGATATAATGGAGAACAATTTGTAGATGCCAGAAGGTTGGGGAGTGGGGTGGGGGCAAAATAGGTAAAGGGGATTAAAAGGTACAAATCTCCAGTTATATAAAAAGTTGTGTGAGGGAAAAAGGAGAATAAGGAGGAAGAGGAGGGGGATGGGTGGGAGGGGATGAGGGGCAGCAGTGAGGTAGGGTGGGTGTGGGAGGGAAGGAAGAGGGAGAGGAAAGAAGTGAAAGAGTAGTAGAAACTCAACTGAAATTAGCATCCCAGAAAGCTTCACTACTTAGACTTTTTGAATGCTAAGTGACAGTATGCTATTACATATCAAAAATTTTAATAATGAATCTAGAGAAGGCACACAACAGAGGAAATAGCAACCAATGTGTTAAGGTGTGGCTATTTGAGGCACATTGAAACACTGGCCTCTTCAGCCTGGAAAGGCAACTTCTTAATGGGGAACTTGATCAAAATTTATACAATTACAATCTGGGTAACATGGTCACAGGCTTGTTCCCCAATAGAATGGTGGGGCATCCTTGAAACTTTAGTACAATAAGTTTAGGAAACTAGAAGGAAGAGGTGATTAGCAAATTTACAGAACCCAAATTTATCTGCATCATCTCCCTGCAACCTCCCTCCCACAAAAGTTAACACAAGAAGGAAATAAAGACTTCAGGTCAAAGTTCATTCCTCTATTCAGTGCCAAGCACCAGGCTAAAAGCTAAGACAGAGCTGAAGAGTAAAACTTCTGTGGTTCCTGCCCTGTTAAGTTTAGAGCCAACTGGGTTAGTGCCTGAATGGAGTGACACATAAATAGTTGAAAAATCGCACCAGTAATAAAAAATTATAACAGCTCAAAACTCTGAAGAAAAGGCACATGGTCCTATGACAGTGTCTGGCCATGGGCCTTGACCTAACTAGAAGGACATTATTCAGAAGTGTGCTGATATCTTAGAGATGGGTAGAATTTGAACTAACAAACAGGCTAAACAGCAATAAATGCCCACTAAATACAGCCAGACTCTTTTAACATTCAGCATACACTAAAGCATCCAATTTAACCAAAATTCATACTTATTTCAGTGGAAGGGCTTCAAGGACAGACTACTGGGATCTCCAATAACAACAAACACTGGGAGAATGATACAGAAGGCTGATGCCAAATAAAAAAAATTTAACTATAAATGATAATTAATTGGCATCTCTTAAATGGAGTTATCCAGTGAAAATATCATTTATAATAAAATGCATTATTGCCCAGAATATGACTGGCTCATTTGAAAGGTAAGAAATCTATACAAGTTAAGAGTGGTTATGTAAGATGACTTACCTCATAAAGCACAGAACCAGTTCACTGAACCAAAATTCACTGAAAAGGGAAATTAATAAAAATTCATATGGCCATTATAGCACTGTCTAGTTTGATTTATATCATTATTAGTTCTGAAATGCCTACTTGTGACTAGAGTATGAACTTGCGATATATCATGTTTTTCATTTTTGAATCCCTAGCCGAAAGCATGGGAGAAGGCAATAGCACCCCACTCCAGTACCCTTGCCTGGAAAATCCCATGGACGGAGGAGCCTGGTGGGCTGCAGTCCATGGGGTTGCTAAGAGTCGGACACGACTGAGTGATTTCACTTTCACTTTTTCACCTTCATGCCTTGGAGAAGGAAATGGCAGACCACTCCAGTGTTCTTGCCTGGAGAATCCCAGGGACGGGGGAGCCTGGGGGGCTGCCGTCTATGGGGTCCCACAGAGTCGGACACGACTGAAGCTACTTAGCAGCAGCCGAAAGCACAGTGCCATGCTCATTGCAGGCAATCAATAAATGTTTGTTGACTTGAAAGACAATAGTTAAGGCTTTAATTTATCTAACACAAGCCACTGACTAACAGTCATTATCTACTTCATTTGTGTTGGTGAACACTGACATTTAAGGATGTTCTGTTGATACGTAAACCAGGACCTCCCAAACAGGAACACCGCCTTGCTCTCAAGCTTGACAGGGCTGTCTTTACCATCTGGTGCTCTCAATCTCAGAAAATCCTCCTTCTTGCCAAACACAGTCATTATGTCCTAGTGCACATTTTGGGGGCACTAAACTGTTGAATTTGAAGTTCAACAAAAGCCATTTTAGTTGCTTTATTTCTATTTTCTCTTTAAAGACACCACTCCGCAGTTAGCAAAATCCTGCTCAGATTGGTAACTGCTGACATGCTCTCCAGTCTTGTGCATCCCCATCCCATACTACTCTGAGGGAGTGAGAATTTTTTTCCTGAAAGGTAGGGCCTTCAGGGTATTTACACTGTATGTACATAAAGTATATTTTTATGTATGTGAAATCTAGTGTATATACACAGTAGAAATTATCTTTAAGTAATCTCCATATACTGTAATTGAAACCTAAGTCATACTTAATAGTCACAACTAGTAAATTGCTCTCTAGAAAATCCAAATGCAACTGCATCTTCAGTTGCATTTAGGCTTACGAAGAATTGATTAAATTTGTTTCCAAACTTTCTCATTTCACTGGTACTTACTATTGAGAGTTTGTAATTTTAATTAGTGTTACTATATATCTGATGAAATGTAAGTGAGAAAACAAAATGATGTCGTCTAAAAATATATCAGATGCTTTTAGAACAAGTAGCTAACAAGTAATTTTTATTAAATTGTTTATGGGGAACAAAAATGTAAAAGACTGGAGAAAATTATAAAAATCTGGAAATTTTTTTGCCTTGCAACTTCTTCAGATATGAATTTAAGCTTTAGCTCCAGCTTTTACATAAATCAAAACTAGAAATATTATACAATATATTATGGATGTGGTTTATGTAAAAGAAGAAATTTAATTAATGGAGCCATGTCAAAGAACATACCTTGAACCCACATTAAAAAAAAAAAAACTGGTGAATGAAAATACTCTTATATGTTCTTAGCCAAAATAAAAGATTTCTGTTACGTTAGTACTATTTTTAATGAATCTGTTCTTAAACAGATTTTTCAATTAATCAGCTACCTCTAGATCCCATTCACAAGGAATCAAAGCTACTGTATTTTGTTCCTAAATAAACTTATTTCACACTCTTCCATGAAAAATGCAAACCAATAAAAAGTCTGCTTCTCCTTTTTTCTTTCAGAAGAAAGATGCTCTTTCACAGCATCACTCCATTCATTTGATGGTCAGTTTTGCAAACTGCCACCCACCTGGTTGCTCAAACCAAAACCTTTGAGTTGTCCTTAATACACTGCTTTCCTCATCACTTATATCTAATCCATTAACAAGTATCATTAATTCAGCTTCTAAGATATAAATCATTTCACTTCTCTACACTGGATTATAAAGGGCAAGGGGGAGGAAGGTTCAAACTGAAGAGGTAGGTGGGGCTGGTCATGAATGGCCTTATAGGTAATGGCAAGTCGTCTGAATTTTTTTCCAAATATAATGAAAAACTATTGGATTACCCTAATTATTTGGTGGAGAAATAATTATGAGAGGGTCCAGAAATGGGAACATGGGGAATACAGTGGGCTACACAGACTTAATCTACAATGGTGGTTAATGCTGTATAGTAAATTTAGTAAAAATTTAATAACACTTGGCATATATTCTAAAGATTGAGTCAACAGAACCTTCTGAATATAGGGAACATAAATGAAAGAGAATGGCAATGTACACAATCTAGGTGTTTAAACCCTACATCTGGTTGAAAAGAGAAGCCATTTAATAATGAAGAGGACATAGAAGAACAAGCTTGGTGGTGTAGGGGTAGCAAGAGTAGGACATGTAGGATTAAGAATTCTGTTGCCATATCTCAAGGGATTAAATAAGCAGTTGAATATATGATTGCAGTTCAAAAAATTTGGAGCTATAAATTTAGAAATCATCAGGATATATGCAGTATATAAAGCCACATGAATAGGTGAAATTACCAAGAGGAAATTCATATTTAAAACTACATAAGAGAAAGCCAAAAGAAAGAGTTGGCAAAGGAGATTGAGGATAATAGATGGAAATTTAGGAAACTGTAGTATCTGGAAATCTAAGAGTTTCAAGGAAGGGAGAGATGTCAATAAAAGCTGAGAGAGAAAATAAAGTCAGAACTGAACATTGGTTTGGTAAGATGGAAGGTGTTGCTGAGGTCACCAACACCTCGGGAAAGGAGACTACAGTGGAGTGATAGAGAAAAATACTCCTTTGCATGGCTTACAAACAGAATGGGAGGTAGGAAACAGAAGTGTCAATAATACACAGCTCCTGAGCCTATGAAGCTCTTGGTAATATCTGGATCAGCGATTCTAAGGAACCCACCATTGTGGGTAAAAAAAAGAAGACCCATATCAATATTATCATCATCAACAATGCAGACTCTGGCAAGTACACCACCACTGGACATCTCACCTGCAATTGTGGGGATATTGATAAGAAAACCATGAGAAGTTTGAGAAGGCAGCAGCAGAGATGGACAAAGGCTTTTTCAAGTATTCCTGGGTGCTGGACAAAATGAAGGCAGAAAGAGAGTATGGCTTCACCATGAAATCTCGCTATGGAAGTCTGAGACAACCAAATACTACATCACCATCACTGATGCCCCAGGCCACAGGTACTTTATCAAGAACATAATCACTGGCTCATTCCAGGTGACTGTGCTGTGGTCATTGTGGCCAGCAACATGGGCATATCTGAAGTAGGCCTCTTGAAGAATAGGCAGATCTGCAAATACACTACTGGCCTACACAATGGGTGTGAAGCCACTCATCGTGGCTGTCAACGAGACAGACTCCACCAAGCCCACCCACAGTGCTGCATGCTTTCACAAGATCACCAAGGAAGTGAGAGTCTACATCAAGAAGATCAGCTATAACTCGGCTGCCATGGCCTTCATGCCCATCTCAGGCTAGCATAGTCCAGCATCCACATGCCCATGTTCAAGAGCTGGAAGGTCAAGAGGAAGAAGGGAAATGCCACAGGGATGACTCTCCTGGAAGCTCTGGACTCCATTTTCCCACCCACTCAACTGGTCAATGAGCCCCTGAGGCTGCCTCTGCAAGACATGCACCTGATTGGAAATATTGGCCCTGTGTCTGTGGACTTTCTGGAGACTAGTTTCCTGAAACTTGGAATGGAGGTCACCTTTGCCCCACCAACCTCACCTCAGAGGTCAAAGCTGTGTAGATGCACCAGGAGACCCTGCCTGAGGCCCTTTCAGATGACAGGTGGGCTTCAGTGTGAAGAATTTACTTGTGAAGGACATTCATCATGGAAAATGGCTGGCATGACCCCTCCCCCACCAGATGGAGGCTGGTAGCTTTATGACACAAGTGATTGTCTTGACACAATAGTTGGAAGATCCACCCGAACTATTTCCCAGTCAGCCCACATCTTCTGCAAGCTTGCTGAGCTGAGGGAAAAGATTGACTGATGCTCAGGCAAGGAACTGGAGGACAACCCCAAGACCCTGAAGTCACGCCATGTGCAGATGCACAGATAGTCCCCAGCAAGGGCATATGTGTGGAAATGTTCTCTGAGTACCCAGCTCGAGGCCATTGTGATGTGTGGGCCATGAGACAAATGGTCCCTGGAGTCATCGAGGCAGTGGATAAAAAGTCATCCTCGGCAGGGAAGGTCACCAAGTCAGCAGTAAAGGCCAGAAAGAAATGAAGTATGCCCCCTGAAGTTTCCTCAGCAATCTCACTACAAAAATTATTTAATACTCTATGCATTCACTGAGTAAGGTTAATAAAAGTTGTCAAAAAAAATAGACCACTTCTTTGCATGTGGCTGTCCAGTTTTCTCAGCACCATTTATTGAAGAGACAATGCTTGCCCTCTTGAACAATCTTGCCTATTTTGTCATAAATTAATTCCTCTTTAAATATTACATACCATTTAAATTTGCTAAGAAAGCAGACCTTAAATGCTCTCACTCCCTTCCCCAGATAAAAGATAAATATGTTAGGAGATGGATGTGTTAATTAATTAGATGGCTGAAAATTCTTTTATTATGTATAGGCACATCAAATCACCACAATGCACACTTTAAATATCTTACAGTTTTATATGGCAATTATATTTCAATGAAGCTGATATTAAAGAATCAACAACTCTTATAGAGAGTTTTGCTATAAAGAGGGGCAGAGAAATAAGGTAGGGGGTAAAAGAACACATGAAGTCAGAGAAGATGGTTTACTTTTAAGATGGGATTATTACATGATGCCCTTGAGTAGAAAAGAGAAGACTGCCTTCTGTGTACAAGGAGAGAACTTGACCTCAGGAAGGATAAAGACACCTTATCCTTGTGCATAAATGGGAAGAAAGAGTATGTGGATATAAATCTAAACATCTGGCTGATAGATTTTCATAACAGAAAAATGAATTGTTTCTCTTTTGTGAATTGTGTTGAAAGTGAGAAGAGAAAAGGGGCTGCTGGCACTCTGAGGATAAGAGATTAACACGCTATTGCCAGGCAGTATTGTATCTACTTGATGTCTCTGAACATACTTTTAAGTAGAAACAAATCAATTCATAAATGTGTTTTCCTCCACTACATGCAGGAATATTTATTGTATATATTTATTATTTTTATTACTTATATACTTTATATCTCCTCAACTAGATTATAATCTTTAAAATATATCACTGCTGTCTCTACTTCTAAGATCTTCATTCACACTATCTGGCATGTAGTTGGTGTTTCATTAATATGTGTTGACTGAATAATTCAGTATCCACAAGTGTTCAAAATATGCTTAAAATTTAACTCATTTTTATCTCGCCCTTAACTATTCCATGTCCACATTTGTTCCTCTACTTTTTATTACATCACAGCTTATCCAACTAATTTCCCAATCCAGACATTTGGAAATCATCCTCTGACCTCCCTCATTTCATTCTCCATGACCCAACAGTCAAGTTCAGTCAACTCTGCCATTTAAATATTTCTTGGAGCTCTTCAGTGTGCTCTTTCCTGTAGCCAATTTCCTGGTCAGGTCACCATCACCTCACCTGGATTACTGGAAAAGCATTATACAGGCTCTCCCGACTTTCATTTAACCCTCAGGTCCATTCTCCACATCTCTGAAACAGTATAAATCTTACTATGTCCTCCACAACATTAAACTTTCCATTGACTCTTCAGCAAAGTCTTCAGGGTAAAATTATCTTTTTTATGATTTATGACACTTTCTTAATCTGGCCTAGTTGGCAAATTAAACTAAGTTCAATTCTCTAACTTAGCAGATCTCTATCAGCTCTTGGATCTTTTTACGTACTTTTCCCTCCACCTGGAATATTCTCTTCACTATCCACTTCTACTCATCCTTTTTTCCTCAATTTAGAAGTCACTTCCTCTCAGCAGTCTTCCTTCAATCATGGCATTGGTTAGGTACTCCTCCTAAATGCTTCCAAAGCTCCTTATGTATGTTGTAGTTCTGTAACCTATATGCAGGTCAGGAAGCAACAGTTAGAACTGGATGTGGAACAACAGACTGGTTCCAAATAGGAAAAGGAATATGTCAAGGCTGTATATTGTCACCCTGCTCATTTAACTCCTATGCAGAGTACATCATGAAAAAGGCTGGGCTGGAAGAAGCACAAGCTGGAATCAAGATTGCTGGGAGAAATACCAATCACCTCAGATATGCAGATGATACCACTCTATGGCAGAAAGTGAAGAGGAACTAAAAAGCCTCTTGATGAAAGTGAAAGAGGAGAGTGAAAAAGTTGGCTTAAAGTTTAACATTCAGAAAATGAAGATCATGGCATCTGGTCCCATCACTTCATGGGAAATAGATGGGGAAACAGTGGAAAAGAGTGTCAGACTTTATTTTTGGGGGCTCCAAAATCACTGCAGATGGTGACTGCAGCCATGAAATTAAAAGACGCTTGCTCCTTGGAAGAAAAGTTATGATCAACCTAGATAGTATATTCAAAAGTAGAGACATTACTTTGCCAACAAAGGTCTGTGTAGTCAAGGCTATGGTTTTTCCTGTGGTCATGTATGGATGTGAGAGTTGGACTGTGAAGAAAGCTGAGCACCAAAGAATTGATGCTTTTGAACTGTGGTGTTGGAGAAGACTCTTGAGAGTCCCTTGGACTGCAAGGAGATCCACCCAGTCCATTCTGAAGGAGATCAGCCCTGGGATTTCTTTGGAGGGAATGATGCTGAAGCTGAAACTCCAGTACTTTGGCCATCTCATGTGAAGAGCTGACTCATTGGAAAAGACTCTGATGCTGGGAGGGATTGGGGGCAGGAGAAGGGGACGACCGAGGATGAGATGGCTGGATGGCATCATGGACTCGATGGACATGAATCTGAGTGAACTCCGGGAGTTGGTGATGGACAGGGAGGCCTGGAGTGCTGCGATTCTTGGGGTCTTAAAGAGTCGGACACGACTGAGTGACTGAACTGAACTGAAACTTCCTTTGCAGCATTGCTTTTATTCCAAACCCAGAAGTAACAAATGTTTACAGGGTAGAGTCTTATGGTTCTTGTAATGAATGTATCTCTCTATTCCTCTCCACAGTCTCTTAGAAATAAAGAACAAAAAATGAAGGGAAAAAGAGGTGCCTATTTGCTGAAGGAAAAGATTCATTTCTACCAGAATGCCTCCAAAAGTGGCAAGACAGATCTCAGCAATTCTGTGATCATGGGCTAATGAAAAACTGATGAGCACTATCCCTGTATTGCCTTTTTTTTTTTAACATAAATTAGAATTTTATAAATCTATTTCTCAGAAAATTTGTAATCTAGGAACTCTTTGATATTATTTTGTTCTCCTTAGGAGTGAATATCAAAGTATTTGTGTTTTGAATTTCTCTTGGGCATTTTTAATAACTAGCATTCATTTAAAATACTTAAGTGAATACTTGGGAAAGTGAGAAGTATAATCTTCATCTCTTCATGATTACTTCACAAGCATTATAGTAAGTTACAGGAAGTAAGAAGATAAATCATTCTAAAAAGTCAAAGTAGCATGACTTGTAGCAAAAGACCTGATTAATTTTAAGTGAACAAACACAAACTAACCACTACAATTTCTGCAGCAAACAAAATCACATGCCTAGATTTAGAAGAAAAACTTACCAGTTTTCCCATTTGTGCCAAATATTTTGGCTATGAATGTTCAAGACAGAGGCAGAATAATCCCATGATGGCTTCTAGTCATATTCAAAAGGTATAGGAATAGATGAGATGAAAGAAAGCAAAAGGGGGGGGGGCCTCATGGATAAAATCAAAGCCTAAATTGAAATCACATGGCATTTAACCACATCTCATCCTCTATCTAAAACGTCACTGTAAGTCTAATAATTTTTAAAGTAGCTTATGATTTTATTTCTTAGGGTATAATCATATAAGCTATATATGAAACACATCATACAAAGATAAGCACAACATGGAGGGTTTGTCATCTTCATTAAACAAGCAGGCAGTCATTATATTTTAATCTACTCATTAGTAGACAGAAAACGAAATAGCTACTCATGGAATTAATCTGTTAAATAAAGTCTCACAAAAAATATCACTCTAAGAAACTGTATATGTGGTTGATCCTTTTGACCTCTATACATTGTTAAATACTGTATTATCTTTGGCAGTGTTTATTCCCATTGTAGTTGCTTATATTTTCACCATTAAATCATTAATTGCAAATCCCTGAGCTCAAGAAATTCTCTTGAGAAATAGTGTATACCAAGTTATAAGCACACTGTGTCTCAAGTCAGGATGATTACTAGCTCACTTTTTAAAATATTTCTACAGAAGTACATTCCATCGAGACAATTAAGATAGGGTTGGCAGATTTAACACATAAAAATGCCAGATATCACTTAATGTGGATTTAAGTGACACATTATAAATGACAAATACTTTTTTTTAGTATAAATATGTCCTGTGCAATTTGGGGGGAAGTATATTCAAGATTAAAAAGTATTTATTGTTTATCTGAGATTCAAATTTAAATGGGTCTCCTGAAAACAAAACAAAACAACAACAAAAATAAATAAATGGGTCTCCTGTATTTTATCTGGCAAACTTAGAACTAAAACTTAGCCAAGGATAGCCTCCATCAGATGACTCAATTTCTCTGGTATAGATCGCCACATCTAAGATCATTACCCAAGATAGAGGGTGGTCATAAGTGACAACTGAAGGTTAATTAAGAACTAATTATTGGTTGAACTGACAAGTCAATATTTCAATTCACCACCATAATAGCCATTTCAATCAATACAGATTTTTTTTAAGGAATTTTAAACAAATATGATTTTACAATCCTTTCTCTCTAGCAACCTAAAAACTCAATGGTGCTCATTTCATTTTCTTTGTGAGATTATCTCCCATTGACAACATAAACTTTTGTTAAGTTAAAAATATAAACTTGAACTCTGTGAAAATCAACATAAAAAGTAAGGCAGTATATTTTTAATGACAAATAATTTGCTTGTATGTTTTAAATTTAATTAAAACTGACTTTACTATGTTGCCTCCCAAATCCATTTTTCTTTTTCTTCGCCCTGAATAATAGCATGGCCCTGTCTGATGGCCAAGTCAGAAATCTGAGTCATTTTCAATCCCCTTCATACAACCCACATATTAAAAAAAAAAAAACACTTATTATTTACCATATTTACCAAGATAATCACATTAAGTATTTACCATATCACTGTAATAAATTTTAACCTGCACTCTCTTGACTATCACAACAACCCAATGAGATAGGAACTATCATGATTCACTCTACAGATAAGAAACTGAAGCATAAACAGGATGAATGGCTTGTTCAGATTCAAACAGGTGAGGAGGAAGAGAACCAGGACTGAAATCTAGGTTCATCTTAATCATTATGTTAACTCCACATATCCAACTGGTCACCACGGTCTGTCAATTCTCCTTCCTAAATATTTTTAAAATCCTTTCTCCTCACCCCGTCCCACCTTAGTTTAGGCCCTCATTGGTCCTCTTAACTGGCCTACAATCTTCAGTTATTTGTTTCATAAAAAAACTACCACAAGTTGGCTCCCTTAAAGAACAGAAATTGATTGCCTCAGTTCCGCAGAGCAAATGTGAAAAATTACTGTAATAGCAGAGTTGGTTCTTCCTGAGGACTATGAGGGAACTATCTGTTCCAGGCCTCTCTCCTTGACTTGGAGATGGCCGTCTTCTCCATGTGCCTCTTCACATCATCTTCCCTCTGTGAACATCTGTTTCTGTGTCCAAATTTCCCTTTTTTTTTTATAAGAACACCAATCCTACTGGATTAGGGAACCACTTGACTGTAGTATGTTTTCATAACTAATTACATCAGCAGTGACCTTCTATTTCCAAACAAGGTTACAATCTGAGGGGTTAGGAGTTAGAAAATCAACTATCTTTTTTGAAAGAGGACACAGTTCAACTTATAACAGATCCCTTTTAATCTGTTCTTCACTCCCACCAAAGTGCTTTTGCTAACATTCAAATCTAATCCTGTCATTTCCTTTTTTTCAAAGAGAAGACAGCCTCCAGAATAAAAGGCCAAATCTGGGAATGGGGAAATAACAGAATTTTTTACTATCCATTCTGTGCTTGCCCCTCCATCTTTATCTCTTGACTCCTTCTAGTCTCATTGTTCAGCCTTTGAACTTTAAAGTTCCAGATAAGACAATAAACCTGGTCATTGGACTGTGAACTTCTTGAGGGCATACATGGTATCTTAATCATCTTTATAGACACAGCACTTGGCACAGAGCCTTTGGCAAGGCAGTGAAGTCTATACGTCTACAGCTGCTGCTGCTGCTAAGTCACTTCAGTGGTGTCCGACTCTGTGCAACCCCACAGACAGGAGCCCATCAGGCTCCCCCGTCCCTGGGATTCTCCAGGCAAGAACACTGGAGTGGGTTGCCATACATGTGTAAATGATGCTTACTACACCACAGGAAAAATGGACCATTCAGCCCAAGGAGAGAAAAAGAACCTCTTTGAACCTGATGTGTACTATAGCAGCTAAGAGCAGAGAAAAGCATGGCATAAAATGTTTGTGGAATATATGCTGTAAAGTACATGTTGTTAAAATGCTAGGGTTCAGAGTGAAGTCCACAAAAATACTTATAAAGGTTAAATATACATGTTGTCAAAGCACCTAGAGTCACAATTTCGGACAAAATTAATATTTTATCTTTTTAATATAATCATAAAACTTTTAGCAGCCTTTGGGAACACTAAGCATAAGTCCAGTTGAAATAAACTTGACAGGTAAGATGTCATTTCTTGGTTCTATTCATTTGGTTTTGCCAAATAAATATTCTATACTATATTGATGCCATCGCCACCCTATTTGCTATGTAACATCATCTAACAAATAACTAAATAGCTCATGTTTAGTCTATTCTATAATACTGCAGGTTTTTAGGAAGATATTATGTATCATAAAACTGGGAAGTTCTTATTTTGTGAACTGTTTGTTATATGGCAATCCCACTTGACAAGACATAAATATGACCTATTCAACCCATCCATTTAATGAGTGACATTTAATGTCAAACATCAAGTAATCCTTTAGGCATCTGTATCTACCCCAGGAGTGACTCTAACTTGCCCTGCTTGGGTTAGGTGCACATCCCTGAGCCAATCACTGTGCCCAATGAGTTTGTGAATGGCAGCTTCACCAGAAGGCCAAACTAGGGAAGACAGGTGGACAAAACATGAGGGAAAGACAGTGGAGCACATAGAAGAAACCTAATGGAGAACCAGCGGCTCTACAGCCATCTGGGTAGACTCCATTCCTCCCTCACAAAATCAAAAACAAGTCCAGCTGCGATTCTCTTTGAACCAATAAGAAACAACATAGAAATCTGCTTATCTAAACAATAAGCATTTTACTTTATGGACGTGAACAGTGTTTGGCTGGAACAGAAAGTCTGTATGACTCCTTCCAAACACATAGGACTTCAGTGCCTTCAGAAGAAAAACTGGGAGAATTTTCTCAAAGTAAAAAGGAGGCTTTGGCATTTCTTAAATCACAACACCAAGAATCAGCTGACGACTTTCTGCTCCCAATGACTACGAACAAGGTGAACTTTGATTCTTTTTCAAATATCTACTAATACCTGCCAGATAAAATCCAGACCCTTTATCAGCTTTCAGTAAAAACATTGAGTGTGCCTCTAGCTTCATCTCCTCTACCCCATAAATGAGCCCTGATCTACAGCAATACAATGTCTATGAATCACCATGTACTTCCATGCTTTATACCATTAGTAATATTGGTAATCTTTATTAAGCACCTCCTATGTGCCAGGCACTATTCAGGTGCTGGAGATATAGCAAGGAACAAGACAAATCCTTGCCCTCATGGAGCTTACGTTCCAGTGTATGTCTTGGGGATGGGGGGTGAAGGTTGGTAATCATTATGTGACTAAATAAAGATCCTGGCTGGGGTAAGAGGTAACTTTAGAAAGGGTGGTCAGGAGGTGACCTGAACCACCTGAAAGAATCTCTGTGAAAATATCTGTGCTTGGCACTGGGCCTGGGAATCATATGCCTTTATCATGAATCTTCACAGTGATTCTTGTTCAGACTGCACAGCACAGACCTCAAATTCAAGCCTGACCAATTCCTCAGCCCCACTCTTAGTCTTTAAGTCCTTTAATTCTGATTGAAATGCTCTTTCTGACACTCTTAGACAGACCCTTTCTTCAGGTCAGTTCAAGGCCATTTCTTACTCAAAAAGGTATTCCCCCATTCTTGCTCAAGGCCTGGGACATTGACAATACTTAAGAATTGTTTATGGGAACAAATGATGTTTGGCTACAGAATTAAATAGAAGTGTTATGACTGCTCAAGACTCAATCCTGATGAGAGACGCTGCTACTGGGAATGTGGAAACAATCAAAGACCATGGGAAAAAAGATCTTGGGTCCTTCTCTGGAGATGAGTGGTGACATTAAGACTGGAGAGCTCTTTACTGTGCTCAAAAGTATACAAAGGTGGCCACTACCGAAAGTAAAAATGACTTTTTAAAAATAATTTTTTTAAACAATTCGGCTATCCGGGTACTTTAAAGTTTTCTAAAACTAGCATCACCAAAAGGTTCAATGGGAACGACATTTTTCTCTTCTGCACCTAGAGTAGAAGTAATTTCCTGCCTCGAGCATTTTGTTCCTACATATTTCCACATTGATACAGATGCTTTGTTTATAGAACTATTTAATTAGCAAGACCTTTATTTTTTTCAGGAAAATCTCACGCTTAGGAAAAGGAACTTTTAAGTAGTGCTGGAAATTTTCATTTTTAAAAATGGGAGTTGAAGCGCATGGCATAGAGGATGTTGTAAAACAGGCAGTGCATCATTACCACCACCTACTCAATGCAATTTTAACTATAATCTCTGTATTTGGGTAGTTCATCTAATTAACAACCTGGTATTACTGTAAAGATGAGATTGTCATGTTATTTGAAGTGGTTTTTAACAGTCTTTAAGTGCCAACCACTCAATTTATTAACAGTTTATTCTACCTTAAGTGAAGGAAATTACATAATTATTGTGAGCCTAGAAATGAGAAGAAATATATACATATATTTTATCATTATATATAAAGAATGCCAAAATCAAAGTTTTTAAATACAAGTAAAATTCCTTAACATGCATATTAATAGTTTGATGCCACTGGGTTTTTTGGGCATGTAACCATCTTCCTTACATACTTTTGTTCAACTTTTAGCTTGATGTGATCTAACAAAAATAGTATAAAAGAAGAACAAAACATTTTGGAAGCATAATAAGAAGTGGTTTAAAATGTGAACCTTAAAATCAGATTGGCTGGCTTCGAATCCTGGCTCTACCACTTACCAGTGCAAAGAACTTAAGTCTTGGTCTTCCTGTGCACCTTTTCTCACCTCTAAGATAGAGATCTTAATAATAATAATAGGGCTCAACTATGGGGTTGCTGTGAGAATTAATGATTTAATACATGTAAAGCACCAGAACACTCAGAAAATATTAACTATCATTCACGTGGTCTAGCCCTCCCTGTAATAACGTACTTCCCCAAGATAATATTTTACAGGATGATTTCCCTACCTTTCCAAGCATTAGGAGCTTTTTTCTAACTCTAAAAATTTCTCAGAACATATCATGATAGCAGTTTTATATTTTTATCCACTACATGAGAACGTGAAAATCATAAAATTTATTCTGGATTTACACATAATTTTAAACGAGTATTTTTCTCTACCATAAGGTACTCAGAGGTGGCCTTGGATGATCTTGTAGCATGAAAGGGTTAAATGGTCTAAGTTGGGGAAGAAAGGTCATCATGATAGAGCTTCACAATTTGACATTTACCATCTTCTCCCATCTGAACAGGTTATTTCAACTAGCTATATTTTGATTGATTTGACAGGGAAAGGTTGCTATTATCATTGAATAATTATTTATTCATTCATTCATTTATTTAATAAAATGTTATTAAAGGTGACTACATATTGGGCAGTATGTTTATAGCCAAGAGAATGTTTCTCAAGTGTCAGGTCTACATTTTTTTCACAGACAAGATGAGGAAATGGGTACCCAGGGCTCAGTAGAGAAGAAAACAGGGAAATGAGTAAGGGTAAAAGAAAAAGGCAGACTCAGTTCCTCTGATTCTCAGTTCAATGATCACTCTAAAACTTGAACCTGTTTCATAGTGTAATAAACTCACCCCCAGCAATGAGGAAGGATATTTGTCCTTGAATGACAATTCTCAGCATAGCATCTAGAATGGAGTTGGTATTTAATAGTGAATGAATGATGTATGTATGTACAGATGAATTAATGAATAGGTGAAGAGATGGATGGATGGATGGGCCTTTGGGAATGGTTAAAGATTTCTTAGTTTTAATCTCCCCAATTATTTCTTCAGATTAAAAAAAAATGTGCTTTAAAGCCAGTTCTCCTGGGAAATGTAGAAAGATACTTTAAAAATTTTTTTGGAAGATTAAAAAGGAAGATACATAGTGGAATGAAGGGAATGAATGGATAAGTGACATATCACCTCAGGCAGTTTCCTCAGAGAAGTCTGGTTACCAAGATTGACATTAAAATCTTATAAGTGTCCACTGCCCAAATCTCTGCTTTTTTTCCCCCTCTTTACCAGCATCTCACCTTCTCATTTTAAAACTATGTATTTTTTCTCTTAATTTAACCAGTTAGTGACTCACACCAAATTATAAAAACTACTTCAACATCGTAAATACTCTCGAGTAATCCTTAAAACCACTTGACTGAGCTCCTGGAAATGATATCAGGTGTGTGTCTGTGTGAGTTTGTATACACCTATATATGTGTACATAAATTTTCATGAATAATTCTCAAAGAACAACCTGTTCTTTTTTCCAATGAATGCTATGCTTCTATTCTCTTTAGGACTTAGGTCTGTATTTGTCTGGGATGCTGGGACACCAAATTGAGAACTGACATCCATCAAGTAAATGCGGGAGCAGGAGCAGGCTTGGAGTCAGAGTGCTCCACAGAGATTAAAAAGGCCACTGGCCTGGGAATTATGAGTGAAGAGCCCTACCAGTCACATTCAGGAAGCCATTTAGGAAAACTTGTAAGCAGGCAGGTGATGGAACCCGATTTACATCTTCACAAGTAAAGAAGTAAATAATTTTGTATGCCAAGTGAAATGGTGATCAGAGGTCACAAAAAGCAGAAGGTGACTATAATATGTAACTTAGGACAAAATTGAAAGAAATTTAAGTACTTTTTCCAGTAAACGTAAACAATTATTGAGCCATTTTAATGTAATTCCAGTTTTTCATTTTACTTTGAGGTAAAAGCCTTAAATGTCTCATACTTTGGATTCCAGCATCAAGTAACCACAGAACCAGGCACGTCCATATCTTTCTGTTGTTTTTGATCAAGTGTTTCAAAGTCTTGGAGAGTCTTGACGTCTATAGCCTTTAGAGCTCTCCTAATAGTTATCAGAGAGAAAACATTGCTTTGTCCTCTTACTCTTCTATTAAGTTTAAGCTCATTGTATCTTCCTGTTTCAAAGCAGAACTACTTGGTACAGACTGAATGTTTTTTTAATTAGAGTATAGTTGATTTCCAATGTTGCATTACCTTCATGTGTATAACAAAGCTACTCAGTTATACATATATCCACTCTTTTTTAGATTATTTTCTCATATACGTCATAAGAGAGTATTGGGTAGACTGAATGCCTATGTTCTCCCAAAATTCATTTGTTAAAAATCCTAACCCCCAATGTGACAGTATTAAGAAGTAGGGCCTCTGTGAGGAGAAGAGGTCCTAAGGGTGGGGCCCTTATGAATGATATGAGTGCCTTTTAAAGTGACCCCAGAGAGCTCTCTGCCACCTTCTGCCATATGAGGACACAATAAGAAGGTGACTGTCTATGAACCAGGAAGCATGGCCTCCCCAGAAATCAAATCTGCCAGTACCTTGATCTTGTACTTCCCAGCCTCCAGAACCACAAGAAATAGATTCCTAGTGTTTATAAGCACCCTGCCTATGGTGTTCTCTTATAGCAGCCTGACCAGACTAACGTAGTACTTGCATGGAGCTTTGTTGCTTCATTATTTCTTTCCCTCCAGCAGTCTGTCATGATACCATCAGCCCTGTACTTCTACCCTGCTAGACCTCTATGATGGAACTCCCACACTCTGCCCAGCACACCACCTCCCCAGCAGCCTCCAGTCTGCTCCAATCCTCAGCATTTCTCTTCACTGGTGCCACAAGAACCTCCTGACATGTCCAATGCACTGTGGGAGAGATAGCTGGAAGACTGCTTTCAAATACAAAAAAAAAAAAAACAAAAACAAACACCTTGTCTTGTTGGACTGAAAAGAAATCACTTGGATCAGTGAATTCTCCATTGCCAAGTTGTGTCATGTCTTAATGTTAAGAATCACAAGAGACTTCAAATGTTTTTTAAAAATACACATCTATAACAAATTTTAATATAAAGAAACAGCATATTTTAAAGACTGTAAAGTCATGTGGATTAAGTAAAAGAATATATATTTTAAAAAAGAACACAATGTTAACTATACTTATTTCTGTTTGCTAGGATCATGATTTCTCTCTATACATATAATTTCTCTAATTTCCTAGTTTTCTACGATGAGCATACCTTTGATATTGTAGATAGTTATATTTTTAAAAGTAAATTGATATCTTATATAAATGTTTAAATTAACTTTTATGATTTCTAATATATTGTATGTTTTTATATTCTATTTTTAACTAAAAACTGTGTGTACATGAGTACCTGAGCATAATTTCTACCATAAGCATTAACTAATGAAATACTAGGAAAATGAGAACCAAATAATCAGTGATTCCTTAAAATAGATTCTTATTTCCCTAAGACAGATTCTTAGTTTCTCTTGTATTGTTAGGGTTAAGTTTATCAGACTCCACTGTAGTTTCAAAAACAGACCAAAAAATTGTCTTTCAACTATATGCCTATATAAATGCCTCTTGTACATTACCTCATTTAAATTTTTCTCTTAATATTCATAATAACTATTCCTATGGTAGTTAAGAGCCATTAAGAATCCAAAGCTTTGTTGAAATTCCATTTCTACTACTTACCAGCTCACTGTCTCAGGTGAAGGACTTAGTCTCTCAGCCTGTTCTTTCCTCTGTAAAATGGAGATAAAATAAGAGTACCTGTCCTACTGGGTTATGGAAAGATACAGTGAAATACCCTTAAAGCACTTAGTACAGTGCCTCACACATACTAACCACTGGATTCTTTTCTTTTTTTTGCTGGTATTTGCTATTATCCCATCTTAGAGATGGCAGTGGCACCCCACTCCAGTACTTTTGCCTGGAAAGTCCCATGGACAGAGGAGCCTGGTAGGCTGCAGTCTGTGGGGTCGCTAGAGTCAGACTTGACTGAGCGACTTCACTTTCACTTTTCACTTTCATGCACTGGAGAAGGAAATGGCAACCCACTCCAGTGTTCTTGCCTGGAGAATCCCAGGGATGGGGGAGCCTGGTGGGCTGCCGTCTATGGGGTCATACAGAGTCGGACATGACTGAAGCGACTTAGCAGCAGCAGCATCTTAGAGATGATAAAATTGAGGTTAGGAAGGTTAGTCACAGTTTCATTCCAAGATTCTCTGACTTCAAATCCATTGTAAACTCTGAATCATGTTACAGGTATACAAGTTACAGTCTAAATGACTCCAAAGCCTCAAATGGAACCATTCTAATATGTCACAAACTGAACTTTAAGGTAGTTCTTAGTCCTTCTAAGAACCCTAACCCTCCCCTAACCCTAACCCTAAATGTAATACGCTATGAGATTATAATGCTGAGTTTGTAGCTCCTGAGTTTTCTCTTTATCCAGAAGAGCTTTTGATTTTGTTAAGAATCTTGCCTTAAACGTATAAATATATGGTTCTGCTTAATAAGCAAAATCAAGGAAACAGCAGTAGGGATCCCGGGATCATCACCCTGAACAATAGCCAGTCGCCCCACAGGATTGTACCCGAACGCTGTAGACATGCTGAAGCTGGCTTTAACTTAAAAGCCCACAAAATGCAGGAAAAGGGATGTTTTTCTTTTTTGTGTGACTTGCCAATGAGAGTTTTGGTATTCTCCTACGTAACAGTCCACTTTGTGTAGAGGTTAAGAACAAAGGATTTGAGAACAGGCTTACGGACACAGTGGGGACAGGAGAGGGTGCGATGAATAGAGAGAGCAGCATTGAAATGTAAACATTATGATATGTAAAATAGATAACTAATGGAAAGTTGCTGTATAACACAGGGAGCTCAACCTGGTGCTCTGACAACCTAGAAGGGTAGGTTGGAGTGGGAGGTGGGAGTGAGGTTTAAGAAGGAGGGAACATATGTGTACCGATGGCTGACTCATGTTGATGTGTGGCAGAAACCAACACAAAATCGTAAAGCAATTATCTTCCAATTAAAAATAAATTAATTTTTTAAAAAAGAACAAAAGGCTTTGGGACTTGAAAAGACCCAAATCCAGACCCCTTCTCCATTCTTTCTGGCTACAGGATCCTGGAACATGTTAAATGCTTTGAATCTGTTCCCGTATCAGTGTCATAGGAGGACACCATACCCCACCTCCTAGGAAAGAGGAGGAAGGAGAAATCTACCAAGAGAACATGTTTGACATACCTAGCACAGTCCAGGTAAAGAATCGGCCTTAATCAACCCTAGCAGTTTTATTAAAAAGAATGTGTTTTCAGATGTGAGGGAAAAAAAAACAAGACTTCCTATTTTAGGCAACATGTTCTAGAAGAAAGAAGTGAGTCAGGAGATGTGGCTCCTATTTTGGGCTCAAGAACTCTAGTCACAGAAACCAGCAATTTTCCCCGAGAGTTTGTGAGTTGATTGTAATATGAATAAAGTAATATTTTTACTTACCTGCCTGGATGTATGTAATATAACTTTGTCCTCCTAAGAATGAACTGTGTAATATGTAATTTTTCCCATCCTGCAGACATTTTTCATTGAGAATGGGATCAGAGAGAATGCTGAACCACTTTCTGTTGTGCATTTCTCTTTAAACTCTATATGCACATGTCAAATTGTCAACAGCCAAATCTAGTCTAAAGATGCAGAGTAAACCCTGCTTTAGAAGCTATGAAAGCTATGCAGAGATGCTCTTAGCCACCAGGAAACAGCAAAACTTTGAAATCAGCAAAAATAACTCCTGAAAAATTCCTCCCGTCAGTACCTTAACACCCTGCTTTCCCTTTCCCTGTGCTGTGCATACTAAAAAGAAGAGGGGGGTAGAAATAATGGGTTTTCTGGATTTCCTTTTGAGAATATACTCAGAAATGGCTGTTCTGGGGCCTAATGAGATATTCTTTGCAGGCTGAATAATATGAATTCAAATCTAACTCACCTATTAAAGCATAATTTCAAGGAACCAATAATATTACTACTACTCTTCCCTTTCTCATACTTATCCCAGACTAATGCTTTTGCTGAATAATTTGAAAGCTTTTCCTTCCTGATGAAACTTTAGTTTTATAACAATCTTATACAGTAACCATAAAAATTAGAAATTTGTTATACTGTTGGGGAAGATTCCCAAGAGACATCAGAATTAAAATATTAGTCTTTAATTTGACTTTTCAAGATTCAAGATTCTCTCCTACAAAATTATAACAGTTCTACCCCTGAAAACGGAAGCTCTTTGTCATATCATCATTTCAGAGTGTACACTGTGCTGCTTCTGTTCACTCAGCTGAGTAGTATTTCTAACTCGTGACTGCATCAACAGAAACAGAAAATAGTTCTAGGAGACTGATACTAACAACAACAACAACAAAATACAAAATAATAATTGAGAAGTCTGAACATAACCTGCTCTTTTCTCAAGGAACCACCAGCAGCAAGCTGCATAAACTATGTATCTGTCATTTTATATTTGCCTACAGTGACACCTGCTGGAAAACCCTGTTGAAGCTATACATGAAACAAATTTTAAAATAAAATAAAAACCAAGCTTTGAAAACATCAGCTATATGTTATTATTATTTTACTAAAAACATATCGCTTACACTTCTATTTAATTTCTTATTCCACTTTTGAATTTTCTTTTTTTGTACAAACTGAGAGATAAAGATTCAATTCCACTTGATGAAATAATTATTTTACTGGTATGAGAGAGCTGGAATTAACTCTTCATGATGCAAACTATTTTAAAATGGAAGCATTTTTAAACAGTTTAAGTGCATTAAACTGTAAAACTGTAAAAATTTACATACCAACGGCAACATGATGGTAGGTGATTTTAAAAATCTTGCTTAAGACTGAATATCAGATATTTAATACTTTGAAAATATTTAATAGCTAGCACTTTCCTCAGCAGCATTAATGCACAAAACCATGTTATGTTTGGGGTTTTCAGGTTGCTTTTTAGCATGCACTAGAGGTCAGCCATACTATGCATTAAGCAACCAATATGGATCTTATGCAAGTTACCTTTGATTTCAACACACTTCACATACTAAAGGATCCCATCTCTCAATGACACAGAGGTTTTGCACACCTAAGTCTCAGTGTTATTAACATAACTCACTCACAAAATTTCTGGCTCATTATAAAGGTGCAAGTTTTTACATGAAAATGGATCTTTCATAAAGTCAGCCTCACCCAGGATTTGGTATCTTACTCTTCACCATGGGACACATCTGCAAATCAATATCTGTATTCTTGAGTTCAGTCACTTCAGTCTTTCCACAATAATTTCAGTATGGTCTGTAAGCTACTGGTGGCAATTTCTTCCATTAGATGTTTTTTTCAAAATATAAAAACTATCATCAGAGTTCCTTTTTAATGCATCTATATGGGATTTTTAATAAAGCAAACTTCTGTAAGGACTGGTTCCAGTTCATTTTTTGTAACTATACCTCTACTTCTATAAGAACTACTCCTAGCATTAGAGAAGATTTGAAACTTCAAAACAAAGGCCTGAGAGCTTCATGCCAACCACAAAGCTGATTCTCCATTTTACCATCTCTGTCCTTTTGAGAGGAAAGGTATCTTTGCTTAAAGGTAAAAATACACAGGGAAACAAATTTTCTCTGATGTCTTACTTTAACCTCTATATTAATCCACAGTTTCATTCCTTCAGCACTAAAGACCATGTCTTATAAACTAAAATAAAGATACCAAGCATTTGTGGAGGTGATATAGCCCACGTGTCATTCTATATATGAGAAAACTTTGGCCAATAGAGGTGATAAGGTGTATGAGAAGCGCTTGCTGAATTAGCTCGATATTCTCAGTGCTGTATTACAACCTCTGAAGCTAAGCAAAACCATTAACCTTCATTTGATTGCTGTCCTTCACATCCTGAAGCGGGCTTCCCAGGTGGTACTAGTAGTAAAGAATCCGCCTGCCAATGTGAGAGACATAAGAGACAAGGGTTTGATCCCTGGGTCAGGAAGGTCCTCTGGAGGAGGGCATGGCAACCCACTCCAGTATTCTTGCCAGGAGAATCTCATGGACAAAGGAGCCTGGTGGGCTACAGTTCATGGGGTCACAATGAGTCGGACACAGCTGAAGTGACTTAGCATGCACGCACATCCTGAAGTGGTTACACCTATCTTAAAAAAAGAGTTTTCTTAAGACAGTTTTTTTTCTAAATGCCCATATAAGTTTTGTCTATATACTTTTAAATGGTTAAGAGTATCTCAAAGATTTTTCTCAGTTCCTAGGACTGAACTTCCTAAGCAGTACAGTGAATTTCTCTAACCTTTAAACTCCACCCCCAATTAATTCACATTATAGGTGAGGGGAGACTGAGGTAAGACATAGAAAAGAGAAACCTGAGAGTCCCAAGAATCAGAAAAGATATTCAGAGAGACTTGGATTTCTTACCATACGGAGGAGAGAGTTCAGAAAAATGGATTTAAGTAAACCAAATAAAGCTGGAGCTCTTGTGGACATTAAGTTCTGAACTTGACAAATACACTTAGATTTACATTTGTTTGCATTCTATATTTCTGCTAATATTTGCTTTTATAAATTTCAGGTTGGATACCAAATATGATACTCAATTTATTAGCAGACTTAAAAGCACTCAGATCATTAGAAAACTATATTAATGAAATCAATTATTGCATGTTTACTCATGCTTTCGGAGAAGGCAATGGCCACCCACTCCAGTACTCTTGCCTGGAAAATCCCGTGGATGGAGGAGCCTGGTGGGCTGTAGTCCATGGGGTCACTAAGAGTCGGACACAACTGAGTGACTTCCCTTCACTTTTCACTTTTACACATTGGAGAAGGAAATGGCAACCCACTCCAGTGTTCTTGCCTGGAGAATCCCAGGGACAGGGGAGCCCGGTGGGCTTCCGTCTATGGGGTTGCACAGGGTCGGACATGACTGAAGCGACTTAGCAGCAGCAGCAGCAGCATTCATGCTTTAGCTTGTGTTCAGTCATGTATGATTCTTTGCAGCCCTATGCACTGTAGCCCACCAGGCTTCTCTGTCCATGGGATTTCCCAGGCAAGAGTACTGCAGTGGTGGCCATTTGCTACTCCAGGGGCTCTTTCCAATCCAGCAATTGAACCTACATCTCTGTGTCTCCTGCATTGACAGGCAGGTTCTTTACCACTAGCACCACCTGGGAAACCTCAATCATGTTTTAAATAGTCCTCGATGGCATCTGGATAGATTAAGAGGAGGCACAGGTTCCTGGATGTTTTCTCAAATATTTTAATCTTGAGTTATCATTGTTATGACAGTTCAAATTAAAATCACCTGAGTATCTTCTGAATGACCTGCTAGAACTGAGAACTGTAATGTCATTTCAGTGACCATGTTTCTTTCAAGTAACTCTACTGGAGTATTACAGTCTGACTGAAAGAAAGATTAAGGGCAGACCCAATGTGTAAATGAGGAATTTGTACCATGTCTTGTGAAGAACAAGTCACATAATGGTAATCAGTGTCCAGACTAAGATTTTTCAATAGGTTCTATAGAGAAAAGTAGCAGGGAAATTGAGTCTTTCCACAATGGTGTGGATAGCTGTAAGAGTTTTTCTGTCTTGTAAGTCTTCCTTTTGGTAGTTTTGATAAGACTAAAAGTCAAGAGAGCTACCATCTTCTTTTCTTGGAGTTAGACATAAGATCTGAGCTGACTGATCAAAAGATTCAGTGATTGGTTCAGAGGAGCATGTGATCTAAACAAGCCAATTAAAGTCCTTTTCAGTTGGTGGTTATGGATACTGGGAAGGAGCCAGAGGGTCTTTTTTCCAGGACAATGTTGATCTGTAAAGACGACTTTGGCTTGGAGCTGCCTACGGGCCAACTTCGCTATGATATGGACTGAGATGGATAGTCTGAGAATGAAGTTCTCATGGAAGAAATTAAGGGCAGAAGTACAGACAGAACTTAAATAAAAGAACTAAAACCCCTGGGTCTACCCATTTGTTACATACTGGTTTCAACATTCCAGATTATGTGTGTGTGATCCATTATATTTCCCAAAGTTATTTTTTGTTATTATCTTGCTTAGGTTAGTTTTAACTGAGTTTCTGTCCCTGTAACCAAAAGGGTCTTGATCAATATATCTGGCACAAAATAGCACATTCATATGTAATGGAAAAGAAGCTGAGTGTTGCAATAGGCAGTACCATATTCACACTCTTAAGTGGCCATTTCATTGCAGAAAATTTTTCATTTCAGAAAAATCATTAACAATATTAAACTGATTTTGTTAATACAAATTGTATTGGGTTTGTAGTTTATTTACACTTAGTATGTACATTTGCTTTTACAGTTTTATATAAACTATCCTCCAAGCTAGGCTTCACAGTATGGGAACCAAGAACTTCCAGATGAACAAACTGGATTTAGAAAAGGTAGAGGAATCAGAGATCAAACTGCCAACATCCACTGGATCATAGAAAAAGCTAGAGAATTCCAGAAAAACATCTACTTCTGCTTCATTGACTATGCTATAGCTTTTGATTGTGTGGATCACCTCAAATTGTGGAAAATAGTATATCACCTTACCTGCCTCCTGAGAAACCTATATGCAAGTCAAGAAACAACAGTTAGAACTGGACATGGAACAATGGACTGGTTCAAAATTGGAAAAGGAATATGTCAAGGCTGAATATTGTCACCCTGCTTATTTAACTTATATGCAAAGTACATCATGTGAATTCAAGCTGGAATCAAGATTGCCAGGAGAAATATCAATAATCTCAGATGTGCAGATGACACCACCCTAATGGCAGAAAGCGAAGAACGAAAGAGCCTCTTGATGAAGGTGAAAGAGGAGAGTGAAAAAGCTGGCTTAAAACTCAACATTCAAAAAACAAAGATCATGGCATCCAGTCCCATCACTTCATGGCAAATACCTGGGGGACTGAGCTACTGAACAGCAACAACAAATAAGCGTAAAAATTTATATTATATATAGTTTTATGTTTTCTCATATTTAAGTAATAACATAAATCATTTAAGTCAACAAAAGGAGTCTACAATAATTTTCTCCCTTATAAGTGGTCTGTCCTGAAATCAAGATTGAGAACATATTCTATTGGCGAGTCTAGGAAAAACAGGAACTCTCATATATTACTGGTAGTAATGCAAAATGTACAATTACATACATAGGGCAATTTCCCTGTGCCTTTAACCTTTGAGATTTATGCCAGATATACCTTTTAGAATCTATACCAAAGATATAAACAAGCAAAACATAAAATTTCTATGTACAAAGGTGTTTATCACGGCACTATTCTCAATAGAAAAAGACTGGATACAGACAAAACGTCCATGAACAGGGGACTGGCTGAATATACTATGGCATCACTACACACTAGAGTACCACGCAGCTGTAAAAAGGAATAAGCAGGATCTCTACATACTAATAGGAGAAAGCAATGGCACCCCACTCCAGTACTCTTGCCTGGAAAATCCCAGGGACGCAGGAGCCTGGTAGGCCGCAGTCTATGGGGTCGCAAAGAGCCGGACACGACTGAGCGACTTCACTTTCATGCATTGAAGAAGGAAATGGCAACCCACTCCAGTGTTCTTGCCTGGAGAATCCCAGAGATGGGGAAGCCTGGTGGGCTGCCGTCTACAGGGTCGCACAGAGTCGGACACGACTGAAGCAACTTAGCAGCAGCAGCAGCAAAGGGAAATACTACTGTGAAAATAATTTTCCTTATATTTTTTAAGAAGAAATAATATAGGGCCAAACCAAACACTATTAAAAACTGGTTTCTGTGGGGAAGATAAGAGGAAATGTGGAGGGGGCAGGGATGAAAACATTTGTTTACTGTATCTTTTTACATAGGTTGAGTTTAGAATTATCTCAATGTTTTACATAATTAAAAATCAAAACAGAAAAGAACATTTCCTAAGAATAAAATAAATGAAAACAAATAAACTGAACTGTACATCAAGTTGGTCACATAACTACATAAATACCTCAAACAACTTCAAAACAGAATATTGATTATAAATCGCTCATGGAATATATTACAAGGACAAAAACTCTCAAAGATAAATTATATTTGTTAGTCTTTTTTTTTTTTTTTTATGGTTTAGTATGGTTTATTAAGCTGTGCCTTAGTACAGACGCTGGGGCTTGCCCATGGTGCTCTTAATGTACAAGGCCCTGACGTTCTGCCAATTTTTCTTGAGCAATGATACCAGGAAGTTGACAGCTAAGTGGATGTTGTACACAAGCTCATCATCTGTCATCTTCACGTGGCCAACAGCCACTGCCAGACCCAGCACCTTCTTCATCTGGAACTTGATCGTGGACTTCACTTCATCAGCTCTGGCCACCATGTTCTCATTGTGGGTCAGCAAGGACGGGAACTTGCCCAGGATTCGGGGGATCTGCTTGATCAGAGACTCTGAAGCCAGAAAGGCATCCTATTTCTTGGCCAGCTTCTTGACCAATTTCTTATTCTTGTTGAGTTTCTTCAGCGCCTCGATGTCCATGTGGGGGATATCCACAGCCTTGGCCTCATCGCAGTGCTGCTGGTCCCCCAAGACACACACAGAGAACTTGGGGCGGGGAGTGGACTTAAGCCTGACGGTGCCCGAGAAACGTTTGTCCTTCTGAGGGTCATAGTTCTTCAGGCTGATTTGAAGCTCCACCGTCTCCAAAAACTTTCTGCGCTTGCGCTGGTTCCCGAGCAGGACTTCCCGCACCGCCTCGTAGAGGGTGTCGCGGAAGACTTTGCTGCTCATAGTTCCCTACGCCGCGATAACCGGAAAAAAGCTATATTTGTTAGTCTTACTGTTAGTACTAATATTGGTGTCATTATTAGTGTAGCTATCATAGGTATATCGTAGCGTAAAGCAAATAAGTGATTATTCTAATATTGTGAAGAGCAAGATTTTTAGTAGAGAAAAATACAAGCACAAAATATAAAAATTAGGCAAAAATCCATAGTTTTCCATTTAAATTATAATATTAGCATAAACACATTATGTGTTTCTCTAATTACTATATTATTATCTCTAAATACCATTTCCAAAAAAAGGAACCAGGGATATTAGGGAAAATGGCTGATTCTAAGTGGAGCAAGAAATGTATGAGAGTTTCCAGTATCTGTTGTGACAAAAAAATAGAAATTTATCAAAGATTAATCTGCTTTATTGACTATGCCAAAGCCTTTGACTGTGTGGATCACAATAAATTGTGGAAAATTCTGAAAGAGATGGGAATACCAGACCACCTAACCTGCCTCTTGAGAAACCTATATGCAGGTCAGGAAGCAACAGTTAGAACTGGACATGGAACAACAGACTGGTTCCAAATAGGATAAGGAGTATGTCAAGGCTGTATACTGTCACCCTGCTCATTTAACTTCTATGCAGAGTACATCATGAGAAATGCTGGGCTGGAAGAAGCACAAGCTAGAATCAAGATTGCTGGGAGAAATATCAATAACCTCAGATATGCAGATGACACCACCCTTATGGCAGAAAGTGAAGAGGAACTAAAAAGCCTCTTGATGAAAGTGAAAAAGGAGAGCGAAAAAGTTGGCTTAAAGCTCAACATTCAGAAAACAAAGATCATGGCATCTGGTCCCATCACTTCATGGGAAATAGATGGGGAAACAGTGGAAACAGTGTCAGACTTTATTTTTTGGGCTCCAAAATCACTGCAGATGGTGACTGCAGCCATGAAATTCAAAGGCGCTTACTCCTTGGAAGGAAAGTTATGACCAACCTAGACAGCATATTTAAAAGCAGAGACATTGCTTTGCCAACAAAGGTCCGTCTAGTCAAGGTTATGGTTTTTCCAGTGGTCATGTATGGATGTGAGATGTGGACTGTGAAGAAAGCTGAGCTCAGAAGAATTGATGCTTTTTGATGGTGTTGGAGAAGACTCTTGAGAGTCCCTTGGACTGCAAGGAGATCCAACCAGTCCATTCTGAAGGAGATCAGCCCTGGGTATTCTTTGGAAGGAATGATGCAAAAGCTGAAACTGCAGTACTTTGGCCACCTCACGTGAAGAGTTGACTCATTAGAAAAGACTCTGATGCTGGGAAGGATTGGGGGCAGGAGGAGAAGAGGATGACAGAAGATGAGATGGCTAGATGGCATCATCGACTTGATGGACGTGAGTTTGAGTGAACTCCGGGAGTTGGTGATGGACAGGGAGGCCTGGCGTGCTGTGATTCATGGGGTCGCAAAGAGTTGGACACGACTGAGCGACTGTACTGAACTGAATATGGTTATATTGGAAGAATAAAGGAGTTAGCTTAAAGGGCTCTCACTGGCCTTAAAAGAGTCAGTTTGAGCATCAAAAAGAATAATGATTATACCTGAGTTAATTTTATATAGACACACACAAGTTCATAATGATACTAAAAACGTTTCATTGGTCACCATTGGAGGTTGCTAGAGTACCAATCCATTACCATGAAAACTGATAATTTAGATTAAGGAATCAAACAAGTATCTTGCCCTACCTGTGCAAAGTGTAGTTCAGGGCCAGCGAATGCAATTTATTGACAGAAAAATTCCAGCTAATGGAAAACAAATGGTCATATTACAAAATCACCATTTTCTAACTCTGAACAAAATAATTGACCTAGACAATGAATATTAATGCTTGATAAACTATTAACAAAGTACTGATGGGAACATTTATAATGGAAGGATCTGGCCAACATACCACCACAACCACTATAGAAACTAGTAGAACAACCAAATATAATGTGATTCATGGTGCAAGACAATAGAAAGTAAAAAAAAATTTCTTCAAAAAACAAAGTGAAACTGAATTTAATTAAGCTTCTAAATTTAATCACCAATTTATAATCGGTACAATGGACATGGGAACAATATCAAGAACATAAACAACAACATAAAGATGCAATCAGCAAAATGTAGGAAATTCTACTGAGCAAATGGCCCAGTGTCTCCAACTGTTTTATGGCATGCAAGATGAGGGTGGAGAGAGAGGAAGAATCAGGAGAAAATGTTACAAAATAACTGAGATCTAAGACACAAAACAACCAAAGGTAACATGAATAGGCTGTTTGGATGCTAATTTGAACAAATTAAATATAAGACGTTTTTGAAGTAATCAGGAAAACGGACAGGATATTAGAGAATACTGAGTCACTATTAATTTTATTAAGGATGATAATATCATTGTTATAGTTTTAAAACCCTTATTATTGGAGATACATACTGAAAAAATCTAGAATTGAAACTCTAGAATGCTTGACTCTTTAAATATTTATACAAACAACAATAATGTTGAGGAAATAGGTGAAATTAAATTGGCAAAATGTTGAAAATTATTGAAGCTATGTAATGAATATATAGTTGTTAATTGTAGTATACTTTGTGTTTGACATTTCTCATAATAAAAAATTTAGTAAAATAATTATATGATTAAAATAAGGATCCTATACTTTATTCAATTTTCAGAAACTTTAAAAAATTATATTCATTTTTAATTGATTGTTTTACAATACTGGTTTGATTTCTGCCATACACCAACATGAATTAGCCATAGGTGTACATATGAAACCTTCCCACCTCCCACCATTTCCTACCCACTCGAGGTTGTTACAGAGTCCTGGTTTGAGTTCCTTGAGTCGTATAGCAAATTTCCATTGGCTGTTTTACATATTGTAGTGTATATGGTTCCATGCTACTCTCTCCACTCATTTCACCCTCTCCTCTGCCCTTGTCCATAAGTCTGTTCTCTATGTCTGCATCTCCACTGTTGCCCTGTCAACAGGTTCATCAGTACCACCTTTCTAGAATCCATGCACATCCATTAACATACGTGATTTGCTTTTCTCTTTCTGACTTACTTTGTATAATAGGCTCTAGGTTCATCCACTTCTTTGGAACTGACTTGAATGTGTTCCTTTTTATGGCTGAGTAGCTTCCCTGATAGCTCAGCTGGTAAAGAATCCGCTTGCAATGCAGGACATCCCGGTTTGATTCCTGGGTCAGGAAGATCCCCTGGAGAAAGGATAGGCTACCCTCTCTGGTATTCTTGGACTTCCCTTGTGGCTCAGCTAGTAAAGAACCCACCTGCAATATAGGAGACCTGCGTTTGATCCCTGGGTTGGGAAGATCCACTGGAGAAGGGAAAGGCTACCTACTCCAGTATTCTGGCCTAGAGAATTCATGGACTACGTAGTCCATGGGATTGCAAAGAGTCGGACATAACTAAGCGACTTTCACTTTCACATTGTTCCACTGTACCACATTTTCTTTATCCATTCATCTGTCAATGGACAACTCTTGATGCTGTAAAGCCTTTTGATATAAATTAAATCAACCTCTAGCAATATTAGTGAGGGTCCATAGGGAAATATACCACTATCTTCCAATTTCCTCAAGCAAAATTCTTTCCCTGTCTCTGAATCCACTGTTAGATTCGATAATTATTTCATCTGTTATATTTATTATACCTATCTTATTATGTCAAGAATAAAAGCATGGATTTTTTGATTCAGAAACACTTTGTTTCAAGCCCCAGACCTGTACTAATTATCCATATAACCTCAGGAAAAAAATAATTAACCTTTCTAAGCTTTAGTTTTTCTCATCTGTAAAATGAGCAGAGTATTATCTGTTTTCTTTCAATCCAAAAAACTTAATATCTGAATAAGGATCCTCCATATTACATTCCTTTTGCTAGTCTCTTCTAAATAGCAGTAAAAATTACCTTTATCAATTGTCATTGTATAAACTCTTTACAGAACAAAAATCCAACTTTCTCCTAATATTTACTCAAAATTCAAAATCAAGAATGGGATTTTCTCTGCCAATTAGCTCCTCTTTTCTTCTGTTTTTTCTTTATAGTTTATTTATCTATGTTATTGAAGTATATTTACTATGTTGTGTTCATTTCTGGCATACAGCAAAGTGATTCAGCTATATATATACACACACACACACGTATATACATATATATATACACATATTCTTTGTAGCCAAAGATGGAGAAGCTCTATACAGTCAGCAAAAACAAGACTGGGAGCTGACTGTGGCTCAGATCATGAGCTCCATATTGCCAAATTCAGACTTAAACTGAAGAAAAGTATTGAAAACCACTAGACCATTCAGGTATGACCTAAATCAAATCCCTTATGTTTATACAGTGGAAATGAGAAATAAATTTAAGGGACTAGATGTGATAGATAGAGTGCCTGATAAACTATGGCTTGAGGTTCGTGACATTGTACAGGAAAAAGGGATCAAGACCATCCCCATTGAAAAAAATGCAAAAAAGCAATATGGCTGCCTGGGGAGGCCTTATAAATAGATGTGAAAATAAGCGAAGCAAAAAGCAAAGGAGAAAAGGAAATATATAAGCATCTGAATGCAGAGTTCCAAAGAATAGCAAGAAGAGATAAGAAAGCCTTCCTCAGCAATCAATGCAAAGAAACAGAGGAAAACAACAGAATGGGAAGACTAGAGATCTCTTCAAGAAAATTAGAGATACCATGGGAATATTTCAGGCAAAGATGGGCTCGATAAAGGACAGAAATGGTCTGAACCTAACAGAAGCAGAAGATATTAAGAAGAGGTGGCAAGAATACACAGAAACTGTACGAAAAAGATCTTCACGACCCAGATAATCACAATGGCATGATCACTCACCTAGAGCCAGACATCCTGGAATGTGAAGTCAAGTGGGCCTTAGAAAGCATCACTATGAACAAAGCTAGTGGAGGTGATGAAATTCCAGTTGAGCTATTTCAAATCCTGAAAGATGATGCTGTCAAAGTGCTGCACTCAATATGCCAGCAAATTTGGAAAACTCAGCAGTGGCCACAGGACTGGAAAAGGTCAATTTTCATTCCAATCCCAAAGAAAGGCAATGCCAAAGAATGCTCAAACTACCGAACAATTGCACTCATCTCACATGCTAGTAAAGTAATGCTCAAAATTCTGCAAGCCACGCTTCAGCAATACATGAACCGTGAACTTCCAGATGTTCAAGCTGGTTTTAGAAAAGGCAGAGGAACCAGAGATCAAATTGCCAACATCCGCTGGATCATGGAAAAAGCAAGAGAGTTCCAGAAAAACATCTATTTCTGCTTTATTGACTATGCCAAAGCCTTTGACTGTGTGGATCACAATAAACTGTGGAAAATTCTGAAAGAGATGGGGATACCAGACCACCTGACCTGCCTCTTGAGAAACCTATATGCAGGTCAGGAAGCAACAGTTAGAACTGGACATGGAACAACAGACTGGTTCCAAATAGGAAAAGGAGTACGTCAAAGCTGTATATTGTCACCCTTCTTATTTAACTTATATGCAGAGTACATCATGAGAAATGCTGGGCTGGAAGAAGCACAAGCTGGAGTCAAGACTGCTGGGAGAAATATCAATCACCTCAGATATGCAGATGACACCATCCTTATGGCAGAAAGTGAAGAGGAGCTAAAAAGCCTCTTGATGAAAGTGTAAGAGGAGAGTGAAAAAATTGACTTAAAGCTCAACATTCAGAAAACTAAGATCATGGCATCTGGTTCCATCACTTCATGGGAAATAGATGGGGAAACAGTGGAAACAGTCTCAGACTTTATTTTTGGGGGCTCCAAAATCACTGCAGATGGTGACTACAGCCATGAAATTCAAAGACACTTACTCCTTGGAAGAAAAGTTATGACCAACCTAGATAGCATATTTAAAAGCAGAGACATTGCTTTGCCAACAAAGGTCCATCTAGTCAAGGCTATGGTTTTTCCAGTGGTCATGTGTGGATGTGAGAGTTGGACTGTGAAGAAAGCTGAGCACCAAAGAATTGATGCTTTTGAACTGTGGTGTTGGAGAAGACTCTTGAGAGTTCCTTGGACTGCAAGGACATCCAACTAGTCCATTCTGAAAGAAATCAGCCCTGGGTGTTCTTTGGAAGGAATGATGCTAAAGCTGAAACTCTAGTATTTTGGTCACCTCATGCGAAAAGTTGACTCATTGGAAAAGACTCTGATGCTGGGAGGGATTGGGGGCAGGAGGAAAAGGGGACAACAGAGAATGAGATGGCTGGATGGCATCACCGACTTGATGGACGTGAGTTTGAGTGAACTCTGGGGGTAGATGATGGACAGGGAGGCCTGGCTGCGATTCATGGGGTCGCAAAGAGTCGGACATGACTGAGCGACTGAACTGAACTGACACACATATTTTCTTTTTAATATTCTTTTCTGTTATGATTTATTTACAGGATATTGAAATATAGTTCTGTGTGCTATACAGTAGGACCCTTTTGTTTATGTATTATATATATAGTAGTTCATATCTGCTAATTCCAAACTCCTAATTTATCATTTTCCCACAGCCTCTCTCCTTTGATAAATTTAAGTTTGTTTTCTATGTCTGTGAGTCTGTTCCTGTAAATAAGTTCACATATCACATTTTAGATTCCACATATAAATGATATCATATGGTATTTGTCTTTCTCTTTCTGGCTCATTTCACTTAGTATGATAATCTCTAGGTCCATCCATCTTGTTGTAAATGGCATTATTTCTTCTTTTTATGGCTGAGTAATGAAATTAAAAGACGCTTACTCCTTGGAAGAAAAGTGATGACCAACCTAGATAGCATATTCAAAAGCAGAGACATTACTTTGCCGACTAAGGTCCGTCTAGTCAAGGCTATGGTTTTTCCTGTGGTCATGTATGGATGTGAGAGTTGTACTGTGAAGAAGGCTGAGCACTGAAGAATTGATGCTTTTGAACTGTGGTGTTGGAGAAGACTCTTGAGAGTCCCTTGGACTGCAAGGAGATCCGACCAGTCCATTCTGAAGGAGATCAGCCCTGGGATTTCTTTGGAAGGAATGATGCTAAAGCTGAAGCTCCAGTACTTTGGCCACCTCATGTGAAGAGTTGACTCATTGAAAAAGACTCTGATGCTGGGAGGGATTGGGGGCAGGAGGAGAAGGGGACGACAGAGGATAAGATGGCTGGATGGCATCACTGACTCGATGGACGTGAGTCTGAGTGAACTCCAGGGGTTGGTGATGGACAGGGACGCCTGCTGCAATTCATGGGGTTGCAAAGAGTCAGACACGACTGAGCGACTGAACTGAACTGAACTGAATGTACCAGTACACACACAGACACACTACTACTTTACACACACACATACCACATCTTCTTTATCTATTTATTTGTTGATGGACATTTAGTTTGCGCCCAAGTCTTGGCTACTGTAAATAGTGCCACTGAGAACATTGGGGTGCATATATCTTTTTGAATTAGAGTTTTCCTCTTTTCTGGATATTTGCCCTGGAGTGGGATTGCTGGATCACATGGCAACTTCTCAAACTGTTAATTCTTAAAATATAGATTAGAATTGCTATTCTATATTAGAATCTATATTAAAGAATCTATATAAGATCTAAATTAGATAGTGCTGTATGCTCCAATAAGAAAACTACTCAATTCACCATACTATTTGTCAGGTTTCCAAGAAACTAACACTTTGTAATGAAACTTCCTTTCTTTGGTCAATAGATTGACCCCTAAAGCTATATAGTCCTTGCAGGTTGATTCAACCTTATCATATCACAGGAGTCTGTATTTGAGCCCAAATGTAATGTTTGAAATGTGCATGTGACTAGTATTTAACTACACATTTTAAGGGGAGTAGAGGTCTTTTTGATCTGGGCATTCCAGCTACTACTGATCTGGTCACTTAAGGATGAAGACTACATTTACTGACCTTATAACAGAAGACACTGATGGCTTCCCCTATAAACCAACCTAAAAGGACACATGGTCAATGCTATATCTATACCACTGCTTATCTACCCACAATAGGCTGACAGAAGGGCTATCCATCCTTTGACTGGACAAGAAAGGACCCATTTTCCCCAAGGATCTTTCAACTGTTGGGAATTCCCTGGCAGCCCAATGGTTAGGACTCCACACATTCACTGTCGAGGGTTCATGTTCAACCTCTGATCAGAAAACTAAGACCATGCAAATCATGAGAAGCAGCCAAAAAAAAAAAAAATTAACTTAAAAAAATAATCTTTCTCCACTAGTGGGATAATTCCACCCACTTTCTTCCCCTCTGGCACAAAACTCTGCTTGGAGTGAGTAGAAACTAAAACCCGCTGAGCTTCTGTAGTTAGAGACCCTTCCTTTATCCTGGAAACATGAAGTTAGCAACAATGCTTACATATACTTTACAGCACGTGTTTCTCTTCATAAATATCTACATCCTAAAAGACCCAAGATTTTCATGCTAATTTCATACTAGAAAAGAGGTCATGTCAGATTAATACATATCCTTGACTCCCAACTTGTCTGTTTCTATTTTTCTGTTCTTGCTTTATGGAATAATTTCATCTCAGGCCTTCTAGAGAAATAGAAGTGTCTAAGGATTGCTATTTGTTTATATATCCCCATTTCCCATTCTGATATTTCAGCTGGTACAGAATCCACCTGCAATGCAGGACACCCCGGTTCAATTCCTGGGTTAGAAACATCTGCCAGAGAAGGGATAGGCTACCCACTCCAGTATTGTGGCCTGGAGAATTCCATGGACTGTATAGTCCATGGGGTTGCAAAGAATCAGGCACAACTGAGCAGCTTTCACTTTCACCTCACTGCCCTCTAGGTAGGGTGTTTTTTTCCCTAAGGACTTGGGACTTGGCCTCATCACAATTCTCCAAAGCACTGGGAACCATGTTCTGGCCCCAGTAGTTGCTCCATAAACACTGATGACTAACTGAGTTCTGTTTATTTTGCTCTGATTTTCTATTAAATAAATATAAAAAGGAAATGAAATACAGCCAACACTGAACAATATGACAAGAGAAGATACTTGGGTAACAGCTCTGGGGGTATTGACGTGAAATCTCAGTCTACTATTTCCTGATTTTGATTGTTTAACGTCAGAGTCAGAACTTCATTTTTTCCTCAGATTTGTTTAATTACAGTCAATGATGTAGGGAATGTCTCAGATACTTGTGGTTTTCAAATTTTAAAAAATTGGATGTACCCGTACCATGTATTCTAACCTCTGTTTAACAAACCCCAAATGAAATGACGAACAGAAAAGTATATGACCACTCCCCTAATTATACTCCCAACCAGCTCACTGAGCATGCTTAAATATTAAGGGTCTAAAACCAAATACATTCAGGAATTTGACATGAACATCTCTCTAAAATAATAGGAGCTAATTACTACCAGATATATCAATGTTTAAGTAAAATATCCTTTCTTATTTCCCTTTCAAATTCCACAAATACCTTAATAAAATAGATAATAAAATATAGAAATGATTCCTCAAATTCACAAAAGTCATTAACAAGTCTTTATTGGTTTCCTCATCTGCAAAATGAGAAGAAAAATGACAAACATCCAGAAATGTTTTTTTGCAATGAAGAGCCAATTAAAATACTATAATTGTAATGGACTTGTGAAACAAAATATGATAAAAATATTTTAACAATTATTATAATTATAAAAATTATAATTCAGCAGTTGGGGAATAGAAAATTTTTCTTTTAGGACTCTTAATTAACTAACCGTATTACTGAATTATCCAGCCATGTGTTTACTGTTAACTGCTCTGCAGACAGTACTAGGAGGTCTTGGAACTGCCGCCTAAGCTTGGTTGGTCATGATTTATCTCTGCCACTGACAGTCAAAGCAGCATGTGAATCTGGCTCAGGAAGAAAACCAGATGCCACTACATTTAAGGCCCCATTTCAATATACAGAATTGAATAAAAGAACTTGAAAATTATACTACTACTTTACTCAACAGCAATTAAATCCTTAGGAGAATGCATAAATCTAATCTGGATTGTAAGGAAAATAGTTGGAACTTTTTATTCTTTTGTAAATTCCAAATTAGATTGAGACAATATAACATTACCATGAAGATCTTTGAAAGAAATGAAGAATAATCCAGGCTCCAAATGAAGATGAACCTCATTAATTAAAAGTAAAATTAACTACTAATAGAAGTTTCAAATCATTTGGGGAATTAAGCAGACAAAAATTCTGAATAAAAATTTAAATTTCCCAGGGAGTTCATAAAATTTCACTTATTGAGACATTTAAGAACAAAGCTTTTTTTTTTTTTTTTTTACAATTATCACATGGGATTATTTTGAATGAAGGCAATGGGCTTCCCTGGTGGCTCAGATGGTAAAGAATCCACCTGCAATGCAGGAGACCTGGGTTCAGTCCCTAGGTTGGGAAGATCCCCTGGAGGAGAGCATGGTAACGCATCCCAGTATTCCTGCCTGGAGAATCCCATGGACAGAGGATCCCGGAGGGCTACAGTCCATGGGGTTGCAGAGTCGGACACTACTGAGCAACTATGCACAGAGCACAATGATTAGACTACAAAGGTACTTCAAATTATTTTTGAGTTAGTATATTTTTTAACTTACATCTGCAAAGTGGTATCAATCCTCCCAACTACTTATCATTCTATCTGGTAGACTTCCACAACACTTAAACTAGAAAATAATCTTCTGAACTTTGTGCTTGATCAACTAGATTTAATCTAGACGCCACTGCCTTCGCTTTCTTTCATATTTTTTAAGATAATGATTACATTATTTTGCTTGAGAAAAATCCATCTTCCAACCCAAACCTATTTAATTTCAACACCCAATAAAAATACAAGTTAAGTTGCAGTACACTAATTGTTAACAAGACAAAGCTGAATGAGAAATTAAGATGTGTAGTTCCTGCCATTCAGAAGTCCACTGTCCAATGGGAATACAAAGTCAATAGATACAATCAGTTCATTAGAAGAGCTGGGTTCTTAAGGCTGAGAGAAGATACCAACTTTGTTCTCCTCCTTGCATGGAATTTCATGCCTACTTTGTCAAATCTCCCTTCTCCATTGTAAATATTTCAGGTAGCAACCTCAACTCCTACATTCATCTTTGCATGCATGCATGCTCACTCAGTCATGTCTGACTCTTTGCGACAGCAGGGGCTGTAGCCCATCAGGCTCCTCTGTCCATGGAATTTTCCAGGCAAGAAAACTGGACTTGGTTGCCATTCCCTACTCTGCTGCTGCTGCTAAGTCACCTCAGTCATGTCTGACTGTGCAGCCCCACAGACGGCAGCCTACCAGGCTCCCCCGTCCCTGGGATTCTCCAGGCAAGAACACTGGAGTGGGTTGCCATTTACTCTAGTCATCTTTTAATAGTCTTAGCTGTGGGAAAGTCCAGTTCAATTTATAGTGTATCTTCAGTATCTTTTACTGTTTCTTAACCTTACCCTTGTACTCCAAAAATAGTATCCCCATTTTATAGATGAAGAAGCTCATACACAGAGGAGTTAGGACTTACTATAAAGATCACAGAGTCAGTAAATGGCAAAGCAGGGACACAAATCTGAGAAGTTTTCTGTTAGAACCTCTGCTGTTAACTTATGTACAGTACTATCTCTTCTGACTATTAACCAAGTTGGTAAAATGATAGATATTTTAGAGTGGCACATTAAGTAGTGCTTTCGTACTGGTAATTGTGATGGTATTCTAACCCAGAGAATGACTGTAATGGTTGAACTTATGATGCACTGAGGACATTTGGAATTAAAAAAGGGACTGTGGTCTCCCCCACCCCCTTCTCCCCGTATCACCTACAGCATCCATATAGTTAGCATCATGGGCAGATTTACATTTCCCTAAAGGATATTTTCAACAATTTATTTTATGCAGTTACTTGGGTAACCACCTTCTCAACTTCCAGTTGGTCAGCCAGTGATATTACACATACAATTCAAAGTAAGCACATTCTGCTTAAGACATTCCAAATCCAAAATACTTTTAGATTATCAGTGATTCAATATCTTCAGAGATAAGTTTATATTTTTATAGAGTACTTCCCAGGGTGTGTTTCATGGAAAATTTGCCCTTTAGGTTACTCCATGAAAAGAAGATTCCTCAGTCACCTACATTTGAGAAACTGCGCATATTGTTTCTCCTTGTTAAAGGTTTGAGATTCACATTAGCAATATTTTAAATTGTGGGGAGAAATAAGCTAGATAAAACTATAGAACTTTGGTTAGAATTTCCAAAGTTTGTTTAACATAAGTACATTTTTCTCTTCATAAGTCTGTAATAAATTTGCATGGAATCCCATGGACGGAGGAGCCTGGAGGGCTACAGTCCATGGGGTCACTAGGAGTCGGACACGACTGAGCGACTTCACTTTCACTTTTCACTTTCATACATTGGAGAAGGAAATGGCAACCCACTCCAGTGTTCTTGCCTGGAGAATCCCAGGGACAGCCCAGCCTGTTGGGCTGCCGTCTATGAGGTCGCACAGAGTCGGACACAACTGATGTGACTTAGCAGCAGCAGCAGCAGTGTATGTCTAATGTGCCTTAAGACTGGATCACTCAGGCCATTGGCTGTCCCTGGAGCCACACTGAGAATTTAGGAGACAAGTAGGAAGGAACCAGACTGGAGTAAGGAGGCTAAAACTGCATTGAGTCAATGCTTCTGGGTTCTTCAGCAGGTCATATTACTGCTAAGGAACAGGTTTTATATCTACAAATAATAAAGTATACTGTGTGTGTACATGCTCAGTCACTCAGTTGTGTCCGACTCTTTGCAGCCCCATGGACGTCTTTGTAGCCCACCAAGCTCTTCTGTCCAGGGGATTTCCCAGGCAAGAATAGTGGAGTGGGTTGCCATTTCCTCCTCCAGAGTATCTTCCCAATTAGAGATTGAATCTGATTCTCTTGCATCTCCTGCATTGGCAGGCAGATTCTTTACCAATAACACCACCTGAAAAGCCCATAGTACACTAATGATTTTTAAACTCTTTGTTTTTTAGCCAAGAAATGCACCGTGCAAAGGAATCTTACCTGAAAGTGAAGCTGTTAATACTACATATTTGTGATGAGGATAAGAATAAGGTCTGCAGCTCTCCCTGCTCAGACCTTCATTTCTATCCCCCAGAACAGTATGAAACTAATAAACTATAATTTCCATCATCCCTTATAATCCTAATTAATTCTATGCTTTAAACATGGCTCCCTGCCTATGTAACAAAAAAATCTGAGGATATTTAAAAGCTGTGAGACACTGAAATGAATGAATAAATGGTTAGATGGGATTTTATCCCTTTGGAACTTTTTCAGATTAAACATATCAGCTTGACATATGAGGGTTTTTAAAAAAATATCAGCCAAAACTCTATTTGGCCTGTTAAATGTGCACTGACACCATCCAGATATATCTAGGGCACTCTTGTCACCATGAATCACCCCCACCTTCTGTCAAAGCTCCTGAATCACTGGAACAAGAGACTGCAAGCATATGACAACAGCAAACTCAGAATTTCCTCCAAAGTAGATTCCCACAAAAGCCAAATCAACTCGTTCCTAGACAGGAAAGAAAGCTCATTGAGTGTCCTTTAGGATTTCTGCCTAAATGTGATCAAGACCATCCTATGCAGAATGAGTGTGCCTTGGGACACTTTAGAGGAAGTGCCAAAGCCAGGATGCTGAGGTGACCAGATAGCTGGGAACTGATTGAAGGAAACAACCCTTAGGGGAAAGGAATGGTTTACATTAACCGCCGTCAGCTCCAGGGCGCCAGAGTCCATGCTCACAAATGTTCTTGGTCAGAGCCCTGCATGTGTCACCCACAGTCATTCCTCCTGAGGAACAAGAATTTGTATGGATTTTCATTCAAACCTGCCCTTCTCTGCTGCCTACAAAACTGATCTGTGGGCAGAAAGCTAGATTGGCTTGTGCTCTAAAGGTCTGACCACTCAGCATGGTCCCAGTTCACAAAGCTCAACCCTCATCGCCACTGGGACTCACCTTTGGTCTCCATGGCAATGCAGACTCTGACAGCAGAGGCACCCTGTCTCCTTTTGCTGGTAATAGGCAGATGCCTCCAGGTCCAGGTCAGAATACAATGGGAGACAAAAGTGAGCTTTTCATTGTAAGTTTGTATTTTCCAGAGAAACCAAAGCAACAGGATGTGTGTGTGCGCACACACATACATAATTTATTATAAGGAATTGGCTTGCATGATTATGGAGGCTGAGGAGTTCTAAAATCTGCAGTCTGAAAGCTGGAGGCCCAGAAAATCCAGCAGTGTAGTTCTGAGAACCAGAAGGTGGATCATGTAAGTTCCAGTCAAGGGCAAGGAAGACCAATATTCAAACTCAGCCAGTCAGGCAGACAGAGTAAACCCCCATTCCTCTACCTTTTCATTTTATTCAGGTCCTCAACAGATTGGCCAATGACCACCCACATTAGCAAGGTAATTTGTTCCACCCAGCCCACTGACTCAAATGCCAGTCTCATCTAGAAACACTCACAGACATACCCAGAAGTAATGTTTAATCTGGCACCCAGTGTCCCAATCAAGATGACACATAAAATCAATCGTCACAAAGCCCCACCTCAAAAGCTTAGTTTCCTACCTAACCAACCTCCAGTTAAGAGAAATGTTAATGAGCTTTCCTGCTAGGGCCAAGTGACCCAAGAGACTGGCTCCTTGGAACAGCATATGGACCACTCAAAGAAGCTGCTATTAACTACCACCTATTATCCAGATCAGTGGTAAAGAAGCCACCTGCCAGTGCAGAAGACTCAAGAGAATAGGGTTCGATCTCCGGTCGGGAAGATCCCCTGGAGTAGGAAATGGTAACCTACTCCAGTATTCTTTCCTGGGAAATTCCATGGACAGATGAGCCTGGTGGGCTACAGCCCATGGGGTCCAGAGTCAGATACAACTAAGTGACTGAGCACAACATTATTCAGATCAACACTTTACTCTCAGGCACTCATTAAAGGATTCTCACAACCCTGACATTTTTAAGAAGATTCACACTACAATCCTCCTCAGAGTTAGGCACCAGCTTTTCCTACATATCCCAAAGGTCCTCCATTCCAGCCATCCTTCTCTAACTCAAAATCCCAGGCAAGTAATTCCCCCATAGCAGCAGCATTCAAACCTAAAGTTCTAACACTAAAACCGCCCTCCAAATTGAAGAGGTTTCAGGCCTACAAGAAAAGGGATCCTAAGATGGAGACATAGATAACAGCATTACTGCTAACCTCATGAATATCTAGTGCCATGACCCTGAGAATATCCAAAAGGCAGCCTTCAGCATCAGCCTCTGGGACAGGCCCACAGCAGCTCATTTGCTTACAAACCAAACTCTACTTTCTGTGTTAGGCCTCTGAGTTTCCATATCTCTTGCTTGATAACCTAGTTCATATATTTATGCTTTTCATTTTGTAACACATCAAACTCCTACTTTCCTTTCTCCTCAACTGCACAATGCACCCCTAGCTTCTGTTTTTACCTTGAATACGTTGCCTCTTTGGTTTTTAATTGGATTACATTATGGTTATTGTTCCAAGAACAGACAATCCCTTAGCCTGCCTGAAGTTTGCAGCACACACCTGCCTGTTCCTTCAAGATGTATTAAGTGGTCCATTGGCAATTCATGGCAGCAAAACTCCATTGTCCACCAAGCCTGTTCACCCATGAAACCCCTCATTTCCAGTCCTGAGAGAAGAGCTAAGAACAAGTCTCTGCCCAAACTTCAGCTCTATTTTTGTGAGTAATCAGTTTTCTTTGGGAAATAGTTCTAAAATATAAAATTAATGCTGAGAAGACTTCTTGATACTACTTCTATAATTGCCTGATGAAAAACTTCCTTTAGCAACCCCCCAAAGAAGAATAGGATTGCCCTGTCCTCTTTGAAATACTCATTCAAAGTCAACATATCCAAAATTGAACTCAACTCTCTGCCCCCAAATATATTCCTCCTTTCTTGTTCTCTCTCATTAAATAGCACACTTTTTTTCAAATTGCCTACAAAAGACTCTTGAGTCCTTCTATTCTCTTCCTTCTCTCTCATTCCCAATATCCAGTCACCTTATTCTATCAATTCTGTCTCCTATATCTCCCTCAAATCTACTCACCTCCTTATTTCAGGCACTAAAATCTTTTCCTAAAAGATTATTTAAAATGTCACAACCAAATCCTCCTTTCCATTTCTATCCGTTCCCACTTCACCTGAAATGAAGCAACTAAGGTAATCATGATGTAACTAAGGTAATCTTTCTAAAACAAATATATCTTCTGTTCAAAATACTTACATATCTCCCTATTACGGTTAGAATAAATGCCATACTCCTTAACAGGATATACAAGCTAGTCATGATTCAGGCTTTACTTTTCTCTCCATCTTTATTTCTCCCCACTCCTCTCCTATCACCATATAACACTCCCTGAGTGAGTCACATTTTTTCACCATTGGGACTTTGCACATACTGTTTCTGCTTCCTGAAATATTCTCCCTTCCCTGCCATCTCTTCACCTGTCCAACACTACTCATTATTCAAATATCAGTTTCACCTCTACTTCTTCAGGACATCTCCTCTAAACCATCCCAATGCACCTCCATATCTGGCTAAATGAACTTCCTGTGTATTCCTATTACACCACTGGATTAAAGCTATGGTAGTACTTATCCTACTGTATCAGGAATTACTTGTAATTTTAATCACCTCTCACCCCTAATGAGTTAAGAACAATTTCTTACTCCCTGCTTCATCCATGGCATCTCAAAGAGTATCTGCATCAAATAAGCACTCAATTAAAAAAAAAAAGTTGGTGAATAAATGGATGTTGACATTCACCTCCTAGAGACTGCCCATAATGATCACTGAAACCTGACTTCACCACTGTAAGAGGAGTTGGACAGGGTCACATTGGGTAATTTGCTCTAAGGACAGGATTTACTGCAGGCAGACTAACTAGCATGTTTATTTCTAAGAATTACGATTAGTACTTCCTCTTCAGGTATTGGAAGACACACCACTTAGGGATGAATCTAAGTCCAAGGCAGTGCCTAGACTTGATGTTCTAGAAAATGCAATCAGTTGCCTAACCCTGATGGAATGTTGAGTAGATCACACTTCTGAATTTTTTCATTACTCATAAATTAGGAAAAATTGTACATTATTCTCTTCCCTACTTTAAAATATATCCAGCCTGGAGAAATTAAGGAGAGCACCAATTCAAAAACAATCTGGTTCTACTATGAAATACTGTGGCTTCCCAAGTGGTGCAGTGGTAATGAACCCACCTGCCAATGCAGAAGAAGTAAGAGATGTGGGTTGGATCCCGGGGTCAGGAAGATCCCTGGAGGAGAGCATGGCTCTCCACTCCAGTATTCTTGCTTGGAGAACCCCATGTACAGAGGGGCCTGGCAGGGTCCATAGGGTCACAAAGAGTCGGACATGACCGAAGCAACTTAGCATGTAAGCATGAAATATTTTCTCTAAACTCCCCTATTTTATATGATGAGCTACTTAATGATACAACTCAGGAATATGCCTCCTGAAATACCACAGAATACAGCATTGCTCTGAATTTTTGACAGTACCTTGGTATGGTATATCAGCAATTCATTACCTAGCTCTGAAAGATTGAAGATCAGTAACTAAATCATGTAAGTGCTTATCAAGTAATTATGTTATTAAAATGACATAAATCAGTCAGTGCATATCTCGCTTTTGTCTCAGTCTCTTTGTCTTCTCCATTTAACTAGTCAAAACACTATTTTCAGCACCATTGTCAGGAATTAAGAAAGCTATATTTAAATAATGTTAATAGGAGTGACATAAACCTGCACGAAGTAATCACTGAAGTCTAAGACTACACTCCCTTGAAGTTAGCAAGGAAAAATAGGCAGCAGCAGCCTGAACTTGGAATTCTAAAGCTTTTGTTACAAAGCAGCAACATTTACACTTTATATATCATTTTTTCCCTTATCATTGGAACGTCTTACTCTTATTTTTACTCTCATATGATTAACATTTATCAAGAACAAAAATAATCAAAAAAGTAAAAAATACACTCATGGAGCCCTATAAAGGCTAATGTATTTTTATTTTTCATCATCAATTAGAATTGTAAAAAGGTGTTTTTACTTTTTCAAGTTTAATTCAGAAATATTTAAAACTCTAATTTTCAACTGAATTTGAGTTTGGGGCAGTTTTATGGAAATGACCTTTAAAATGACCAAAGAAAGTATTTCCCAAAAGTCATTTATTTAGATTTCCTAACTGTGGTAATAACTTGCAAATTAGATTTAGAGAAATCGAATGTGTGTGTGTTTGGGGGTTGGGAGCAGGGAAGGAAATAACACTGACTTAGAAGTCTGTCCTTCAGGGAAAAGAACCCTACCCACACTCAGAAAGCCATTTTCTGACCATTTAAAACCAACTGGAAAATGCCAAGACACTTTTCAAGACAGCTATTAGAAATGCAAACAGAAAGTTGTCTCTGACTCTCATAAGCAAAGTTAACAAAACAATGCACTTTCTAGAAGATATTTTGTTAGTTAAAAAAAAAAGCCTATCTTGCTTCAAAAGTATTTCAAAGATGATCTACTGGCCTATGGATAGTTATTGCCGGGAAAGATGAGGCTCACAGATGAAAGAACATTCAATTTGTCCAGAAGGAAGTCATTAGAACTTCTTTGGTAAGTACAATTTCAGTGCAGAGGATAGTGAGAAAGTAGTTGAGAGAAGGTCAAGAAGAAAGTCAGAGGTGAGGAAGTGATTCAAACCTCTGATGGGTTTGGAATAGACTGAAGGAAAGGTTTTTAGTTGAAGAATGAAGAAAAGTTAATGGATTTGGGGTAGGGGTGGAGTTTAATAAGAGTAAAAGGGAATTAAAGTTAAAAGAAAAAGGAGAGTTTCCAAGAAAAGTTATGGGAAAGGAATATCACAGGGAGAAATTTATTGATCCAGAATTCTAGAAAAGAAAAAAGCAGGAATATGAAGGTACAAATAAGAGGAAAGACAGAATTAAATCAGATAGAAAATGAAAGCAGCATAAAGGAATAAAGAAAAACAGAGAAAGGTAGGATGAAGAGAGACTATTCTGGAGAACTTAACAATGTCTTAAATGAGCATCTTTTAAAAAGTAAAAGTAAAAACTATAAAATTTTGGTAGTGAGTTGGAGGAAATGGTAAAAGGTCTTGGGCTAAAGTTAAGAGAAGCAAGTGGGATAGGGGTGTGCTGCTGTACTTGATTACAACAAAAGCCGCAAGAGAAAAGAACAAACCTTTACTGAAGGGTTTTGTCCAGAAAAATGCACTTCCATCCCCCCACACAAAGGGAAAACAAAATGCAAACAGATAGATGAAATAATGACAGTCCAAAGCTAGGAGTGGGTAAAGCAAACATGAAGACAAAATGAACAAGAAATTTTTGATAAGAAAAGTGGAACTCTTCATGCAGTGAGCAGAGGTTAGGGATCAACGGAATGGACGGGCACATTCGGGGCAGAGAGAAACAAGGATTAAACTTTCCAGAAACATACAGTTATTAAGTTCAACTTGTTGTTCAGTCGCTCAGTCATGTCTGACTCTTTGTGACTCCATGGACTGCAGCACGTCAGGCTTCCCTGTCCTTCACTATCTCCTAGAGTTTGTTCAACCTCATGTCCATTGAGTTGGTGATGCCATCCAACCATCTCATCCTCTGCTGCCAACTTACCTTGGGTAAAATCTTTCTAAACAAGAGAGAATTAACCATGACCTGTAATGATTTTCTCCCTTACAGGTTAAAATAGCTTGAAACATAGGGCACAATATCTCTGTACACTACTTCCCATGATGGTGTGTACTTTTCATCTGGTGTTGATAACAAACTTGTCATATATCTCCAGGATGAACAAAGTCGAAGAGCAATTTCCTTTTCACTGCTATTAGTGTTTACTCACCTTTCTGGTTTATAACTGTTCAATTTTAAGACTACCACCAAGGATTTTCAAAATGTTCCATAATTCAACACCTGAGTATTAAGTAATAAAGGAATGTCTTGGAACTCTTCCCTAATATTATAATACTACATAGATAGCCTGATATACATTCATAAGAAGCTTCTTTTTATTATTTATTTTAATATAAATTTATTTATTTTAATTGGAGGTTAATTACTTTACAATATTGTATTGGTTTTGCTATACACTGACATGAATCCATCATGGGTGTACATGTGTTCCCCATCCTGAACGCCCCTCCCACCTCCCTCCCCATAACATCCCTCTGGGTCATCCCAGTGCACCAGCCCTGAGCATCCTGTATCATGCATCAAACCTGGACTGGCGATTCGTTTCACATATGATAATATACATGCTTCAGTGCCATTCTCCCACATCATCCCTCGCCCTCTCCCATAGAGTCCAAAAGACTGTTCTAGACATCTACGTCTCTTTTGCTGTCTCGCATACAGGGTTATTGTTACCATCTTTCTAAATTCCATATATATGTGTTAGTATACTGTATTGGTGTTTTTCTTTCTGGCTTACTTCACTCTGTATAATAGGCTCCAGTTTCATCTACCTCCTCAGAACTGATTCAAATGTATTTTTTTTAATGGCTGAGTAACACTCCATTGTGTATGTGTACCACAGCTTTCTTATCCATTTGTCTGCTGATGGACATCTAGGTTGCTTCCATGTCCTGGCTACTATAAACAGTGCTGCAATGAACACTGGCGTACACGTGTCTCTTTCAGTTCTGGTTTCCTCAATGTGTATGCCCAGCAGTGGGATTGCTGGGTCGTCTGGCAGTTCTATTTCCAATTTTTAAGGACTCTCCACACTGTTCTCCATAGTGGCTGTACTAGTTTGCATTCCCACCAACAGTGTAAGAGGGTTCCCTTTTCTCCACACCCTCTCCAGCATTTATTGCTTGTAGACTTTTGGGTCACAGCCATTTTGACTGGCGTGAAATGGTACCTTCTTGTGGTTTTGATTTGCATTTCTCTGAAAATGAATGATGTTGAGCATCTTTTCATGTGTTTGTTAGCCATCTGTATGTCTTCTTTGGAGAAATGTCTGTTTAGTTCTTTGGCCCATTTTTTTGATTGGGTTGTTTATTCTTCTGGAATTGAGCTGCAGGAGTTGCTTGTATATTTTTGAGATTAATTATTTGTCAGTTACTTCATTTGTTATTATCATAAGAAGCTTCTGATAATCTACCACTACCTTTTATCATTTTGTGAAGATGCTGACATCAACTTAAAAGAAATTTTGTCACAATACTAGGACTTCACACACAAAACAGTACTAGGACTTCACACGTAGAGAGGTGGAAAGAATATGGGGTTTTACACAGACCAAATTCAAATCCCAGCTTTATGATGCTGGGCAAGTTTCCTGTCCCCTCTGAGCCTCAGTTTTATCATCTATAAATTTGGAGTAACATTTACCTGCTTGGTTGCTGTAATATTCACCTTCCCATTGTTGTAAAGGAGATAGCATAAAGTATGATTTATAAATTGCTTGGCATAGAGTGCATACATGCTTAGTCACTCAGTCATGCAGTCATGAGTAGGCACTCCTAAATTACAATTATTGTTGTTATTCACATTTCTGAGGCATAAGAATCTCATCTAGATGTAAGTTGTCTTGCTCTGGGTCACTCCATGAAATTGTTACCATTTCCTGAGGCCAACATAATATATTAGCCATTTTGTAGAAACAGATATGGTTTATTTTTTGGAACAGAATTCAATTTTCAAAGTTTAATTTTAATGTTACTGATAGTTGGTGATGGACAGGGAAGCCTGGCATGCTGCAGTCCATGGGGTCGCAAAGAGGTGGACACGACTGAGGGACTGAATTGAACCTATAGTGTAAAATCAGGTCTCTTTTATATTTAGGCTATTCATTTCTTTCTCTGTTCTCACCACAGCTAATAAACTGTAAATATCTTATTATTTTATTTTCATATATTATGCCTTAAAAGTATTAAAAATGACTAAATATTGAACATAGTGAACCCCTATTTTGATGACAGGCTTCTAACTGATGAGTTAAGTCAATGCTTGTTTACAAATATATATATATATAAAAATACAGTTAATATATATTAATATAGTACATTAGGATACTATATGGGCTTTCCTGAGACACAGCAGGTAAAGAATCCACTTGCAATACAGGAGACAAAGGAGATGCAAGTATGATCCCTGGATTGGGACGATCCCTTGGAGCAGGAAATGGCAATCCACTCCAGTATTCTTGCCTGGAAATTCCAGAGGAGCCTGGTGGGCTACAAAGAGTAGGACTTGACTGAGCACACACAGGAGGACACAAATATACTATATATGTGCTATATCCATTATGAATGTTTATCATTATTATATGTAAGATACATAATATTTTAACCACTTTCTTATATACTATTAGTATACTAAAATGTCATTTAAACATTTGTGTTTAGGGAAAAAACCACCTTTTCAGAAATTCAGACATTCTATTTCTGGCTTTGATCACCTTTTATAATGTAATGGCACTTAAAAAGAGGCACATTAAACTTCCCATTTGGCTTCAAGGTGAAGAATGACAGATTCTCGCCTAAGAGTGAGCAGAACCCAGGGGAAGCTCAAGCAAATGGAGAAGAGGCAGCAACAAAGAGGCCAGAGACTTGGGGCTCAGGAACGACCAGACGCACGTCCCCAACTTCACAGTGTCACCAAGAACCACCTCTGCTAACAAGACTTTTAAGGCTTTTGACAAGCAGGAATAGTCTTTCCCTTTCCCACACTTCAATAACAGTTGACATCTCTGTTAGCACATTTGTCACTTATGTGTGACAACTGTCTTCTCAGGAGACGATTTGAGTTACTGAATAGCAGGGACCATGTTGTTTTCTCTTAGAGAAGATGTTCAATACCCTTTGGAGGAATGAATTCTTAGCATCAACATGACCTGACTAATGGGTAACCGGTAACTTCCTTCTTGCCAAACACAGTGGCCTTGCCTCATACTCTAAAGTATTTGACACTCAGACCCCTTCAGAAATCACTTCCTCCCTTACTTTTTGTGGCATATCCTACCCAGGTTCTCTGCATACTTGTTTGTCCATTGATCCATTGATCCCTTGTATCCTTCCTTCTACCATCTCCCAATCCCTAACTTAGAGAACAGACAAGTATTTACCCCTCTGCCCAGCTAACAGCTTTTGTTAGACACTCTTAGCTTCTATGGACTTCCCTAGTAGCTCAGCTGGTAAAGAATCCACCTGAAATGCAGAAGATCCCGATTCAATTCCTGGGTCAGGAAGATCCCCTGGAGTAGGGATACTCTTGGGCTTCCCCGGTGGCTCAGATGGTAAAGAATCCACCTGCAATGAAGGAGACCTGGGTTCGATCCCTAGGTTGGGAAGATCTTTTTGAGAAGGGTATGGCAACCCACTCCAGTATTCTTGCCTGGAGAATTCAATGGACAGAGGAGCCTGGTGGGCTACAGACCATGGGGTTGCAAAGAGTCGGACATGACTGAGTGACTAAGCATAGCTCAGCTTCAACAATCTCCTTTATGCTTATTACTCTGCAATCTACATCTTTAGCCCTAATCTCCTCACCAAGTTTTAGAGTGTCTCCACTCCAAGATACCTGCTTTCAAATTCAACATAGCTGCAAACAAAACTCCTTTTCTCTTCAGAGCTTCCTCATTTTTTGACCATGGCCTCACAGTTTTCTGCATCATTTTCTAGAGTATGTGTCATATATCCATTCTTTCATGTGAGAAAGGCATACATGTTCAGTTAATTTGAAGGAAAGAAGAGTTAAGTACAATTTAAAAGGTTTCTTTTCTTCAGGACTTCTTAGAGCCTTTTATATGCTAATGTGTATTATGAAATCTCCAAAATGAGGATTGAGCATGTACTGTTTACAAATATATTTGATTATAGGACTCTTCTTTTTTTATTTTTTTTTAATTATTATTTTTTATTTTACTTTACAATTCTGTATTGGTTTTGCCATACATTGACATGAATCCACCACGGGTGTACATGCGTTCCCAAACATGAACCCCCCTCCCACCCCCCTCCCCACAACATCTCTCTGAGTCATCCCTGTGTACCAGCCCCAAGCGTGCCGTATCCTGCATCGGACATAGACTGGCAATTCGATTCTTACATGATATTATACATGTTTCAATGCCATTCTCCCAAATCATCTCACCCTCTCCCTCTCCCTCTGAGTCCAAAAGTCCACTATACACATCTGTGTCTTTTTTGCTGTCCTGCATACAGGGTCATCATTGCCATCTTTCTAAATTCCATATATATGTGTTAGTATACTGTATTGGTGTTTTTCTTTCTGGCTTACTTCACTCTGTATAATCAGCTCCAGTTTCATCCATCTCATCAGAATTGATTCAAATGTATTCTTTTTAATGACTGAGTAATACTCCATTCCTCTCGGAAAGAACCAGCTGCACCGAAACACACACAAAATCTTATCTTAGTCATCTTTGACTTTCCCATCATTTATTTATGCTATTTCCTGTATCCAAGTAGTTAACAAATACTAATAATTCTGAAATATCTCTTTTCTTTCCATTCCTGCTATTCATACACTAATGAATAATTCCCTGATCTAAGCTTCCAACATTTCATAACTTTAAAATAGTGTTTCTACTGATTCCTGTTCTCAGCCACCAGACAAAACTTCCTAAGCCATTGTTTTTATTATGCCATTTCCTTTTAAAATCCTCTGTTGCTCCCAGGATCAAGTCAAACCCCAAACCTGAAACTTGTCATCCTATTCACAGGCTCATTCCTTCCATGCCTCTGAGTTCTTCATCCAACCAGGTCCTGCCATAGTCTATTATTAAACATAGCATGTGTGCAAGTGTGCTAAGCCACTTCAGTCGTGTCCAACTCTTTGTGACCCTATGGACCAAGCCTGCCAGGCTCCTCTGTCCATGGGGATTCTCCAGGCAAGAACACTGGAGTGGACTGCCATGGCCTCTTCCAGGGGATCTTCCTGACCCAGGGATTGAATCCTCGTCTCTTATATCAATCTTGCATTGGCAGGTGGATTCTTTATCACTAGTGTCACCTGGGAAGCCCCCTTCCATCCCGTTTCCAAGGCACATTAATTCATTAATCACAACTTTTTCTGATCTTAGTTTCTACCTCAGAATATTTCTGAACACAGTGCTTTAGGAAGTTGCTGACAAACCTATTGGAGTTGATACACAAAATAAAAATGAAAAAGACAATAGTTTGTCAGTTTATTCTGTGTGGTTTTGGACTTTTGACCTCTATAAACTTTAGATTCTGAATGTGTCTGATGCTCCAATAGGCAGTTTGTGGCAAAGGCCAAATGAGCTGTATGGAGGAGAGCCACTAAACAGGAACAGGGCAGATGACCAAGATCTATCTCTTTCCTCCTCCCCTCCTTGCTTTCCACCTATCTAAACATCATATTCACACTCTTCTCCAGGCCTGCTTGGCCAGGCTAGCCCAGGCTGACAAGCCTCTCTTCTCACCCCTCTGGCTATCTACATTTCTATCCTGGATACTCTATCTAGCTGTGTTGTCCATTTGTGTTATATAATTTTCTGTAGGCCCCTGGCCTCAAAAGTCCTTGACCTCTCATCTCCAGTAATACCCAGCTCTACACCACCATACAATTCCTTACACAGTCCTACCTCATTCTCCAATACAGTTCACATCTCTTCTGATGTCCTCTCTGACCACAGATACCTGTTCATCTCCCTTTGATCCTTGACTTGCAAGTCTGTGTCCTACTCTTAGGAACCTATTCCTTTCAACCCTCCTGATTTTTTAAGTTAATCAGCTTCCTCCTATCTTTCTTTGCCTTCCTGCCAACCTGGGTGCCCTGGACGGTCATTCAGTGAAGCACTAACCACAAGTCTAGAATTCCCTGCCCCTGTATTTTCTGCCATTCCTTCCATGCCAAGTCCCAGACCACTATGGGCCCTCCTTGGCTCCCAGTCCTGTGCTGCTGAGCATTGCCTTGTGATTTGAGATCTGCAAACTCTGTTATTTTTTAGGGAACCATTTATTCTCTAGTTACTAGCACTGGCCTTAAGCAATTGCCTCAGAATGGTATATTTAAACACACACAAAATTTCCCTCTCTTTTAAAATGCAGATTCTTGGACCCCACCCCAATTATTCTGATTGAGTTGGTCTAGTGTAAAACCCAGTAATCTATATTTTAAGAAGTACCCAAGACAGGAGTGGGCAAACTACTGTCTATAGGCCAAATGTGGCTCATTGTTTGTTTCTGTACTATCCTCAAGCTAAAGTTTTATATGTTTAAGTGAGTTAAAAAATATCAAAAGACGACGACTATTTCATGACATGAAAATATTAACATTTCAATGTCCCTCGTTTTTTCTCTTTTTAAGGACTTTATTTTTCTAGCAGTACAGTTTCAGGTTTACAGCAAAATTGAGAGGAAGATGCAAGGGTTTCCCAGATAGCCCCTGCATCTATGCATGCACAGGCTTCTCCATCATCAACATCACTCATCAGAATGGGACATTTGTTACAACTGATAAGCCTACACTGATACGTCATCATCACCCCCAAGTTCACAGTTTATATTAGGGTTCACTCTTATGTTGTTCATTCTGTGTGTTTGGATAAGTGTATAGTATATAATGGCACTATTCATCATGATATCATAGGACTATGTTCATCGCCCAACATAAATGAAATTCTCCTACAACACAGCTAACTCTCATTTATGCATTATCTATGGCTGCTTTCTGGAGAAGGCAATGGCACCCCACTCCAGTACTCTTGCCTGGAAAATCCCATGGATGGAGGAGCCTGGAAGGCTGTAGTCCACGGGGTCACTGAAGTTCGGGCACAACTAAGCGACTTCACTTTCACTTTTCACTTTCATGCATTGGAGAAGGAAATGGCAACCCACTCCAGTGTTCTTGCCTGGAGAATCCCAGGGACGGGGGAGCCTGGTGGGCTGCCCTCTATGGGGTCGCACAGAGTCGGACACGACTGAAGTAACTTAGCAGTAGCATGGCTGCTTTCATGATACAACAGCTAAGTTGAGTAGCTGCAACAGAGACCACACAGCCCACAAAGTCTGAAATGTTTACAATCTGTCATCTTACAGAAAGTTTGCTGGTCCCTGACGTAGCAGATCCTGCTGCAGAATCAGACCTCACCTTGAGGTTTCAATATGTAACAAGGTTCGTTGAAATCCATGCTACCTAAACTTCACTTCTCTTCATCTCTTACTGGTGCAGGAGGAGAAGGGGACGACAGAGGATGAGATGGCTGGATGGCATCACGGACTCGATGGACGCAAGTCTGAGTGAACTCCGGGAGATGGTGATGGACAGGGAGGCCTGGCGTGCTGCGATTCATGGGGTCACAGAGTCAGACACGACTGAGCGACTGAACTGAAATGAATGCCCTAGAGTTGCTGTTTCAACTCATTCCTTTGTCTCTATAAGGATCTCCCCATTTCCATCTCTCTTTATGGACCTCCTCCTTCTCAGCAGGTATCTAATCTCTCATTTTATAAAGAACACCAAGCCTGCACAATAAGAATGCTTTCTAATTACTTCTCTTACTCTGTTACCCCATGGGAAACCAAAACGGTTCAAAAAAACTTAAAAGGCCTAATGGTATCTTTAGTATCTGATAAGCTTGCACTCAAATCCCAGCTCTGCAGTTGCTAATATTTCATTGTGACCCTAGGCAAGACCTCAACCACTAGGTTTTATTGTGTATAAAACTGACTGATGACACCTGGCTCAGAGGGCTGTTGTGAAGGTGAAGTTAAACAACAGGGGCTTGCATAAAAAGGAATGCATCAGTCCTAATGAGGCAGATGAACATAGAGCCTATTATACAGAGTGAAGTAAGTCAGAAAGAGAAAAACATTGTATACTAATGCGTATATAAGGAATCTAGAAATATGGTACTGCTGAACATATTTGCAGAGCAGTAATGGAGACACAAATATTAAGAACAGACTTATGGACATGGCTGCGTAGAGGGGAGGAAAGAGAGGGTGGGATGTATGGAGAGAGTAATACGGAAATATACATTACCGTATGTAAAACAGATAGCCAAGGGGAATTTGCTATATGACTTAGGGAACTCAAACTGAGGCTCGATAACAACCTAAGGGGTGGGATGTGAAGGGCGGACGGAGGGATATTCAAGTGGGAGAGGACATGGGTAAACCTATGGCTGATTCACGTTGATGCTTGGTAGAAATCAACACAATACCGTAAAGCAATTGCACTTCAATTAAACATAAATTTTAAAAAAATAACATGGGTTTGGTATAGAGCAGATGCTCAATGACTGTTTTCTTCATTCCACTTGACTCCAAATTACTAATAGATCACATTTGTTACAAATCTAGTAATCTATCAGATACTTCATATTCATTACCTCATTAAATTCTGATAGAAATACCAAGATAGAAGATAAATTGTATGGTTGTTCTACCCAAACTTTCAACATCAATTATCTCCTTTTCCTCAGTTCTCACCCCTGATAACTCTATTTTTCTCTCCACATAGTTATACGTATAAACTTCCTCAGTTTTCCTCTCAGCTTTGCCACAATCACAAATTAAGTTCTTGTCTCACTTTCCCTGCAAAAATAAAAAAGAAATCCCACTCACACCTTAACCCTTCACAACTCGGTTTCTATTTTTTTTTTTTTTTTTTTTGGATCAATCTACTAAAACGGCTAATGGTTCCCAAGAAAACCAAAAATTCTTAGCTCTCAAAAATCAGTGACATTTACTTGGTACTTATTCTGCTTTAGAGTAAATAACATTCTAACCAAGATTAAACAACCATGAAAGCTAAGCTCTCCTTGGCTGCCATAATTCACCCTTGTTGTTTCCTTTGCTTATCTGACCACTTCTTTTCAGTCAGCTTCACTGGCTTCTAATCTTCTTTCTCAGCCCTTTCTCCTGTCCTCCATACTCTTTTCTCTTTTTATAATTTTACAGTTGACCTTTGAGCATCTGGTGGTGGGCGGGGGAGAGGCGTGTGTGTGTAATTTACATGTAGTTTATAGTCGGCCCTCCACATGCATGGTCGCTCTACATCTACAGATTTAACCGACTACCATGTGGTCTGTAGTGTTTACTACTGAAAAATAACTGCATGTAAGTGGACTTGTGCAGTTCAAACCCATAGAGTTTAAAGGTCAACTGTATTTTCTATCACCTTGGCTTCAACTGCCTGTTTTATACAAATCAAAACTAGCTGTGTGTAGCCCTAACACTACTTAAAGTTTTTTATCCTTTTTTCAAATCATAGGCTAAATGTCTATTCATATTTCAAATTCAATCAAGGGCAAAACCAAAGATCCCTTAAACTTGTCTTTCTCCTGACTTCTCTATTTTGCCAAGTGATGCCATCATTCCCTGAGACCTAAAATCATAGAATCACTCTTTTCTCTTATCCTTCATTACCTTGACCTCAGTGGCTACCATATGTTTATCTCTAAAATGTTTCCCCTGTCTCCCTGTCCTCAATTCCTCATCTCCCAATCAATCTTGAATCTATAACAGTTCTGCTTTAATGAAATTGCTGCTGTTAACATCACTAACATTCTCCATGTTGAAAAACCAGCAGTCCTGAATCATTTCAGGACTCCTTTTCCTCTTTGCCTTTGGTTATAGCACTCTTTCTTTCTTGAAAGTCTGCTCCCTTGGTTTCTGGTTTCCTCTATACATATATCTCTCCCTCCTATGTAATATCTTATTGTTGAGTTTATCTGTCTATTACAGAACTTACTCACATCACACATTTGGCTGAGAGCTCCTTGAGATTAAAGACTCTACATCTGCCTAACACATAGTAAGCATGAAGTAAACATCTATTGAATTAATGACTGAGTAAATTCTGTTTCATTCCATTCCTTCTGTCACTACTCTGATTGAGACTCTAGTTCCCTCTTACCAGGTCTATTTTACAAGTTTCTTAACCAGCTTCCTTACTTTCAACCTACTCCAAACATTTCCAGGTGTTGGTTGCCAAGTTAATTTTCCTAATGTAGATCTGTGGGACACATCCTTATCTTACACAAAAACCTTCCAATTGCTCACAGAATTGAACAATACATATGAATTTGGAATTCAGCACCCCACAGTAAAAGTCCAGTGTGCCTTCCATGATCTTTTAAGACTATTGTATAACCCAAAACCTAACATGGCCTTTCACATTCTTTGTGTTTGGTTCCCAAACTCCTTCTGTTGTAATCTTTCATCCTTTCAAGGTCTGCTTTCTCCATAATACTTTTCTTGATCCCACAGGGGTGAATAACTTTTGATCTTTGATATTTTAATCCACATAGGACTATTTATACTACTTTGATGGGTCATAATATTTCCAGCCTATTATTGTGATTAGTGATTGGCCTTACTGATTGACCTAGCTTGCAAACTTTCTTAGAGCAAGAACTGTGTATTCTTTATTTTACATTCCATCTCAAAATGTATTTTCAATGAACTTTTAGTGAATTAATAGTTGGTTAGCTATATATATTAAATACTTTGCATTTAATTATCTCCTATCTAAAACACTTTCCCTTAATTCAAGAAGCAAGTTTCAGCAAATAGGGCATTCTGAATGTGATTATTTCTAGTGCACTCAGATTCAACACCCTCTTTCCTTCTGAGTCACATTTGATCAGCCTATTTTCTTTAAAAAAAATTTTTTTTAAAACTCTCCCTTAACGCTCAACTAACTTTATCTCTAACTTTGACCCAAACACTTCCCCAGTGAAGCTGCCTGAAATAACTGCCCATGAAATGGATGCAGTCTCCCCTCTCACACTTCCTACCCTCTTCTTGGCCTACCACAATCTGGTTTCCACATCATCCCTCTACCCGAAATGCTTTTGCAAAGTCAATCACAATCTCTTTGTTGCTAAATACAGTGTGCCGTTCTCAATCCTTAACATACTTACACTTCAGTTCTAAGATGGTCCCAAGTTTTTGTCTTGAGCCCAAAACTCAACTTGAGCTCCATATTTATAGACCCCATTGTCTGCAAAGACACCTTAAACTGAATGTTAAACCCAGTGGAGTGCTCAATAATATTTGTTGAATGGAGAATACCTCCCAAGTCTGCTCTTCTTGGTCTAGGTAGGCATTTCTTAGCCTGTTTTATCCTGTACCCTCTTTTTCATTAGAATATAAAGTCCAATGGCCCCTCGGCACCAAACACATTCTGACACAGCTGCCCACCTTTCACCCAGAGGTTTTTGCAGCTTGAGCATGATTGTACATTTCCATCAGACCAAGATGATCCTGTGGAGCATTAGTTTCTGGTGTTTAAACTATTAAAATAATAGTACTTGTTGAATTTTCCAAATGTAAAATTATACTAAAATATTAAATGTATTCATAGGCTTTTTGAAACAGCATATAGCCTCTGGAAGATCTTGCTGCCCATAGTGGGTTGAAGTCACATTTCCCTTTCTACTGCTCATCCTCCCAGTTGACAACCCCAGGGTTAGAAGCTCTTTAAGACAGTACAGCTCAAAAATTGTGCAACTTTTGGTTATAAAGAGCTTAAGTGTTTTTGATCTCTGAATATTTGGGGCATTTTCCCTTTCTTTCCCTCATCCTCTGTCCTCTAACCTCTGTTCATACTTCTAAACCCCCACCCCTTTTATTTTTCTTATTTTCACGGCATTGATCATGGATTGTGCTATCCTTGTGGACAGATGGACATTTCTTTTTTGGGAGGCCAGAAAAGTAACTTGTCAGTTTGGGAATTTTCTATGAATAAATGCAAGTGACCATGTCCTTGGTTATACATGGAAGTCCAAAAAAATAAAAATTTTCTGAGTTGCTTTGGGGAAGTCTTCCAAGCATGGTTGAGAAGAGAGGCCTTCTTTCCAGATCTGGATTCCTAAGCAAACAAGAGAAATTCACTGAATTCATGCATAAGCCATAGCTGAATTCAAATTTTTTGCACAGCAGAGACTAGAGGGGAAGTCTTAACATTCCTTCTGCTCACATCTTTATTTCACCGTGTCCTGCTTGCTCATATCTTAGAAATGTTAGAATTGCTAAACTATAGGAAAAAGTGCTTTGCCCTTCCTTCAATTTATGAAAAAATTGAAAATAACTTTGGGCTTTTTTTTTTCACAGTACATTTTTGTCATTTTACCTATGTGTTTACCCTCACTAAGCTAGCTTATACATTTTAAGAAAGCTTTCAATAAAGGAAGTTAAACATTATTAAATCTGTTTTTGTAACTGTCTTATTGTAAGAAAAAAAACTACAATCTTGCTCTTGGTTTTAGAGCACTTTATAAGGAGTCTATGAAAATCAAAAGGCATTTCTTTTAGCCTCCAGTTTCCTCTTTGAAGGACATACTCATTAGACTATGACAACATAGGCAATCTTGAATGGCTGACAGATTGGACAACTTTGCCTAAGAGTTACACTGTTGACAGTCAAGTTCAAGGCTCCAAGAACCTTATAACATCAATTGCTTAAGCCAAAAAGCAGAAGCAAAGACCTAATCAACTTAAAAGAAAACCTATGCAGAAAGTATACGAGTGTGTAGGCAAAAGACTCCTGAAAGCCTTCTAAACCTGATTTTTCAAAAGGGTTTGTAAAGTGTTTCTTAATTCTCACTCCACGCCCCAAACTCCAAACAAATTACATGTGTTGAGCCATTATAGTTAATGCATGCACTACTTCCTTCAAATTTTCTAAAAGAGGCCAAACTGATAAAAGCCCTTGTACCTAAACATGCGATTTCATGTATTCTCGCAAGTCTATACCTTTGTGGTATTAAAGCTCCAGACTTGGTTTTGGTGTCAGTGGCCTCTTTCTAGGCATTAACTTTCTATTATCATTTAAGTAGATTCTGCATTGATCACTTAATGTGCAAATTAAGAATATAGTCTCTATTGCAGTATACAATAGAATTTACGATACACAACTGAAAAAAGAGACCCAAATTCATATCCAGCATATTACTAAACGAGCTATTTCTCCATCTTTTATTTCTTTTCTCATTCTTAATATCATCTTTTCCTCCATCCTTAGCTTTCTGTTCAAAGTTCCATACAGATTAGCAAGGTCTGAGTTTTGCTTTAGCACCCTGGACTCATCCCCATGGGCAGCAACAAGCAAATATGCATGAAATCCCTCTTATGTCCTAGTATCAAGGAGACTGTCCTCTGCATCCTCCAAGAAGTCCCACTGAAAAATACTGTTTTCATAACTAAGTGCCTGACAAGCTAAGATACTGATATTTTTTTCCCTCATGGAAAACGTGTAATGGTATTTTTTTTCAATTGCTACATAATTCTCAAGACTATTAAGTAGGATAAGAACTACTACCTCAGGAAAACTTTGAGGGTGTGCTAAGCAGATCACTGGGCTTAGATATGCATGTTTAGTTTTAGGAGCTGGGTGAGTCAAGGTGCTCCTGCATAATAGAGGTATGAGTAATTTAAAGATGGAGAGAGAAGGGGGAAGCCAGGGATAGCAGAGCTAGGGAAGCTGAGTAAAGTATGACGGAAGGGCCAGAGAGGAACCTTCAGTGTTGGCAAATTAAGGCACTGCGCAAGCCAGGATGTTCGAGTGGTTTGACATCAGATAGACATATAAACTATTCCCCTCATCTTTCCCTCAGTAAAATCTTCACTGCTCACTCACTCCTCTGTGAAAGAGGGGTCTTTTGGTGAACATAAGGAAAAGCTGATATCTGTGACTGTGGGTTGACCTTGGACAAAACCAGAAAGAGGTTATGCATGTGCCAGAGATAGCAGGGTCAGCTAATATCTGTGTTACCCCAAGAAGGCCCAGGTATCAGAGAGAAATTGTACAAATCTTAACTATGTTGAACTCATTCAGGGTGATTTTCAGGTCCACTATATCCTTCTACTTTTCTGTATATTCATTCTATTAATTTTTGAGAGTTTGATATTGAAATGGCAACTAAAAATCTTAATTTATCTGCTTAAGAAATAATTGTATTATATAGTATAACTATATATAACTTTGTTCTGTATTTTCCAAGTCTCAGGTAAAGGTGTTAATATACTTTCATAACTTAGAAAAGAAAGAGCAAAAAAAATCAGACCGGGAATCAATCCACATAGCCACATACTGCCTGTATTAACAAAGTCCAGTCACTGCACCTTTCTCATCCTGCAGTATGTTCACTCTAAAATGGGTGTAATGACAGCAGGCTTTGAGGTTTCAGGAGGATTAGGGCTAAAATGTACAAAATACTCACTATATGGAAGTTACTTTTTTAATGATGTTTTTTTTCCATTTTTGCTGTAGCTGCTGAAAACCCTGAACCAAGTCCATGACTCAAAAAAAAAAAAAAAAATGAAATGTAGTCTTCAGATGTGTTGTATTTTTCTTCCTGAGTTTAAAACCAGATTTTATTTTTTCTACTCATAATTATTTACTCATCCTATATCTATTCTGTTGTACTACAATCTGCAGCAAAACCCTTGTAAAAAGTGGTATTAAAGAATTACTATTATCCTCTCCAGATCCCCATAGTGAATTTTAGGACATGAAGGGAATTGGAGCATCTTCTTCCATGTTAAATGCTGCTGCCCTGCTTATAGTTTCATGGAGTTGTATGACCAATACTTGGAGTGACCATGGCATTGATTAAAACCTGTCCCAAACTGTCTTGCCTTGTCCCCTTAATTATCTAGCATTGGCTCCCATCCAGGATTAGCAATGAGGCATCGTCTGTGGAAACTTGGTTTTATCTTCTTTATCTTTGCATCACTACCAACTAAGCTGATCAGACTCAACCATCACAATCACGCCAAAATGCCTGCCCCATCCATAGGAGGCAAGAAAAGAAACAAAAGCAACAGATAACATTTCTATCACACCTGAGAGAAGCAAGGCCCCAAAATGCCAGTGATCAGTCCATCATCAATACAAAACTGAAATTAAAACCCAGCCAATCACTTTCCTGCATTCTCAGCACTACAGAAGTTGAGTGCTTAACACACTCGTTTACTCAGGCAATCCATAGCTTGTCAGGACATCAAGTCATGGGCACATTTATTTGATTCTACTGAAGATAATAGCTTCCAATGACACAGCCTATGCAGGGGCCAGAGCCCCAACCCTGGAAAGATTAGAGCTATACAAGCCTCATCTCCACCTTTGAAATTTATTGCAAGTTCATGAAGGCATCAAAATCTCAATACCACACCCAGTTCCTAGTGCAAAACCCAAGGAAGTTTTAATTTTACACAAAAGAAAACAGAACTTTAAAATAAGTCACAGGTGCTTCAGAGTTCTGACAAATTTGTGCCCTTTTCCTTTCCTCTGATAACTTCTGAAGACAGCACAAAGACCAAAGTTTCTAAACTTTCCAGAAGTGGGTTTTCGTGTGTTTGTCTTTGGTTTTGTTTTGGCTTAGCAAATAGTACAGCATACTATATATCATATATCAGTTGTTATATCCAGGAACAGAGGCTGTAAGCAAAAGACTTGAGAGGTTTCACCTCACCCCAGTGGTTAGCTGGGAGATACCATGCTCTCCAATTTCCCCAAATCCAGGTGTTTATAGAACAGTGTTTACACCTACATTGACGGAAAGAGGAAACACTCATTTCTCCACTAGCAAGAGCTCTAGAGCAGGCAGTCCTTGACAAACCAAGCAAACAGGAACCTTAGCTGATTTTCAGAGTGGATTATGTATTCCTTAGCAAGTCTTCACCATCATCATTCTTTACAACTACACCAAAACAAATTACCTCTAGCCCTTACCACAAGTACTTCAAGATAACATAGAAGAACAATTTTGCAAAATGCTTACAAGATTGACTAGACATGAAATTAGTAAGTAAAAGACAAAGTATTATTGTTCAGGTACCAACTTGGCTTAGCAATAAAACTAAGACATCTAAATAATAAACTTATTCTTTAAGAACTAGCAACAATCTTTACCAAACAAGTTTAATTTTTAGAAAAAGGAATGAAATCAACATTATAAGAAAAATCTGTGTAACTGTTACCATTAAATACATCTTTCAAACAAAAGCTCTTATGTTGAGCTTCTCTATCAGTCTGAGATCACAGGCAGTGATTACAATGGTACATTACAGAACTTCTAGAACATTATTGTGTCCATGTAGATGACAACAATTCGACTTGCTTTCACAGGAAAAAACCACTTAGATGCATGAAAAAGTGTGCCAATTAGTTTTACTCTTCTCCCTCCCTCCCACCCCTCAGGTTTTAATCATCTGTTTTGTAGTAACTGTTGTAAATTATGGGTAACAACAACCTTGGAACTTCAATTCCAATACAAACCAATACCCACTGCCACCTTCTTGGCAGTCTGCCATGTGTGCTATTTTACAGCTAGGCATTAGGAGGCAGCAAATGGCTCAAGACCACAGGCAAAGATAAAGTTGGAAAAGAGACCCAAAGCAGCAAAAGCGTAGAGAACAGATTTCATCTTAAATACAAACTTCCAGGAATTTAGATTTGCTATGAGGAATAGTTAGAAGGGGAAAGTGTTTGACCCTCATAGAGACCTCTGTGAAACCTTCTGGATCCTACTTCCCATTTCATCATCTCTAAGAAACTGGTTACCTTAAGGGTTAAACAACATAGGTCTCGGTTTCATTTAAACTCGTTTTCTGGGCCCAGAGAAAGGTCTCAGGGTTGCCTATGTGGAATTCTCAGGTCACACTCGAATTGGCAGTGCCCATACTAATGCAGATACTGTTCATCTAGGAGACATTAGAACTGATGCTGCCCCATATCCTTTTGTTCCAATTTAAAAGAATTTACATATTTTAAATATGCACCATAGTTATGTAAAAATGCCAATGCTGCATGTATGTTTAAAAAAAATACCTGTGACATGTGCTCTCATTAAAAGTAACATGTCTTTAGACAACACATGCCATTATTTTTAGGAAGCTGAAAATAGACTTTTCACTTTTCTTAAAAAGGCATAATCTCTCTCAACAAAGCTCATTTCAATTATAATGCTTTATTAAATTACAGGAAATGTAACTTAAAGAGCCTTAAAAATGTTTGATTAGTTTATAATATCATAACAACTCTTGCATCTCTCTCTGGATATTTACTTTAAAGAAGTAAGCTCATGTAGCTTACACAAGAATTTTATTTCAAGCATAAGTAGAAAGGGCATGATGGATAGGAGTCAGAACTATAAATGTGTGAGGAAGACTGTGTGGTACATGGAGAAAAGATAGTTTTCTATCTTTCATCTCCAAGATAGTTCCCTGCAATTTTGTGCATTGTGTCTTGAATTGTTGTGCTAAGAATGCATACATTACATGCCACACAAAACTTAGCTATTATAGAATACACAGAGTAAAGTAGTAGTGAAAAAGACACTCATGAGCACAATATTGCGATAAACAGTTAAATCGAACCAAAAGTCATTCACATCAAATAATGCAAATGCTGCACAAAACGTATTTTCCTTCTAAGCATGCATGCTGATTCCAAACTCCTCCAAAAACTGAATTTCAGCTTTACTATGTTTAACTATTAACAGTAATTGAAAAAAAAATCACACATTACTTACTATTTTGAAGACATCTATGCCATCCTTCTGAATTAAAAGGGGTGAAGAAGAATCACTGCCACGAGGAAATCTATCAGGCAAAAGGACAGAAAAATAGCAAATATTAGTTGTCTAAAAATTAGCATCTTCAGGTTTTCTTGAAGTACTTCCCAAAGGATCCCAAACCAATGAAGAAAAAGTTGGAGAAAAACATCACACACATCACCAGCCGACTTTCTCCACAAACCCATGCAGCTCCAAACTTTAAAGGCTAAATTGCTGAGCATCCTGAGTGAGCAAATATCCGACTTCCGTATCTCTGGTTACATACACAATTTCAGTAAGACAAATGCATCTCCAAAACTGTGGTTACTTTAATGTATTATCCAGATTTCCCCGTTTCTCTCCCTTTCTCTCTTTTCCATTCACATTTTTCTTCCTACAAAATGCACATAGGTCTGTTCTTCCTTGTACCCGAGTCAGGCCTGGCTTTGAAATGCATTTCAATCTCTCAACACAGACTGCTTTCATTGCATTTAGAGTCCCACTAAGGCCCAGCTTTAAAAGCTACTGATTCTTTTTTTCTTTAGCCTTCCTCACAAAGGAAGGGTATTTTGTAAATTACCAGCTCGTTCAGATCAACAAAAGGTACTTTCATAGAAAGCCCCATTTGATTTTGCTCAAATTTGATTACAAGGATGGAGAAAAGGAAAGGAAGTCAAAAAGAAAAACCCCAGATGGCTTTTTCATTCATCTCAGTGAATGAGCTTTATCTGTGCCTTTTGAAACTGTAGCAGTGGAAAAGCATTTCTGTTGGCTTAAAAAACTTGACAAAAATTATTGGTTTGCCATTTCTCATGTAACAGCCATTGGGAACTGGATGAAAAGACTTTTTCATGGGATCGCCTGCTTGGATCAAAATAATGGAGATTAGGTATTTCATTATAAATTACAGTGGGAGATAGAGCAGGCTGTCATATTAATAGCAACCTGCTCATGGCCTTCAATGGTAGCTATTCTCCTAGACAAAGGACCAAGGGGGTTGTCTATTGAACTTGTACTTTAGGCCTGATCAATTTTCTATCATCAAGGCAAAAGGTGAGATGACTAACAAAGGAATTCACACATGAGTGACCTCATAAGCCTACAGATAAAACAGCTTAAAGAAGCAAAATACATCCTGAAATTATGGATGATAAACTATATAAAGAAGAAGACAGAGTGTGAGAGCGAGAGAGGAAAGAGCAATGGTCTATAATTCTCCTCTCTTCTTGGCCAAATGGACACATTAAAAGCTACTTGTTTTCAGCTGCAGATAATTGCAACGTTTGGTTTGCAGTGGTCCGCTTTAAATCCTTCAGCTGACTTCTTTTTTTTCCTCAGCACAGCTCCAGTCATTTCATTCACTATTAACAACAGCATTGTGTTCAAGACAAAGCTTCAACCAAGAGTCACACTTAAAAATAAAAACTAGAAAGAATCCCAAGCAGCACAGGCTTCAAGATATTACACAGCTGAACGTGCATTTGTTATTTTGCTCCAGGTTACCAGCCTCTTGCCTGCCTCTCCGTGTGCACGTTTTTCTTAGATTTTAAATCATTTGAAGCCTAAGCTGGACCTGTGACTAAAAGAAATAGAATCTTAATGAAGCCTAATGAAACATGTGATTCTATGAAGATTCTTTTGAAGAATAGTGATGATAAAATACAAATCAAAGAAGTAGTGTAGGAAAGGTGATTGATTTTCATCCAACCACAAGGAATAATTTAGATTCCCCATTGAAGTTGCCCAGATCACTGTAGAAATTGCTAAAAATTTCTTCCCTATTATACTTGCAAAGAAATTTCAGCTTCTCTTTAAAAAAATAATTGGAATTTCTTCCTGCTAGTCTTAGTGTTCCTTGAATTCAGGATGATAGTAGAGAATTCGTGTCTCAGAGAGATAAAACCTGGGTTACTAAAGGTTATTATTACCTGGAAATGCAGATACATGTAACACTTTCTGCATATCACATAAAGCAAATGAAAAGTAAAAAGACATGTGAGCAGGATATATTTTTACTGTGCTATTTTTTAAACCAAAAGGTAGTATAGGATCATTAATATAAAAGAGCTTCCAACTGCCTGAAAGCTTGAGAAAGAACCATAAATATCACTTGTGACAGCAGCTGTCAAAATAAGGCTACATTTTGAAAGGCAACCTTGACAGGTGTAATGACCCCCAAATCCTGGGCACAAGCAGTCTGAGTATACACTCATATAAATAGTAGTAATGACATACAGAAGGTCACTTGTGTAAAGATCAATAAAACAAGGTTATAGTATTATCTGAGGCATATACACAAATGATTCATTTGTATAAAATTTTACCTTCTTTGTTTTTAGGGGACCCTTGATCCCTCAGCTATTTTAACCACTCAGAGAGACCATAAATTACACTGATAGAAGTCAGTGTGACTGCAAGCTCTTTCCACTATCGGTGTAAATGTAAATGGATATGAACTTTCCAAAGGGTAAACTGGACAGCATTCTTCAAGAGTTTGAAAGCCTTCATAACTCTTAATCCAGTTATTCCATCTCTAGGAATCTTCCTAGTACAAACTATCAGAAATGCAGATAAAGATTTTTTTTCCACAAAGATAATTATACAGTGAGTCAGACAGTTATAGGACAGTGATTAGGACTTCAAGTTCTCGAGCCAGACTTGCTGAGTTCCAAATTAACTTCACCAGCTTCTAATGACAACCTCCTGACTTTCATTATTAACCTCTCTATGCCTCAGTTTTCTCATCTGTAAAGTGGAGATCTCAAAAGTGTATTACAAAAATTAAAAGAGTTAATATATATAAAGCACTAAAGCTGTGGCTGAAACATCATAAGTACTAAATAGGCATTAGATATTTTTATTATAAATGCTTAAATTTGGAAATTATCAACTAAATTGTGATAAATACAACAGAATGTAGTATGCCCATTAGAGATCCTTTTCTTACTGACATGGGAAAATATTCATATTAACTGAAAAATTAAGAATATAGAACTCCATATATTATGTGATTTCAAATATGTATATTTGATATGGGCTTCCTTGGTGGTTCAGACGGTAGAGAATGCAGGAGAGCTGGGTTTGATCCCTGGGTCAGGAAGATCCCCTGGAGAAGGAAATAGCAATCCACTCCAAAACTCTTGCCTGGAGAATCCCATGAGCAGAGGACCCTGGTGAGCTACAGTCCATGGAGTTGCAAAGGGTTGGAGACGACTGGGAGACTAAGCACACAGATTTGATATATATATATGAATAGTATATGTGTTTTATATATATAATATAGATATATACATTAAAAGTGGCAATAGTATTTATTCTTAGATAATGTAATTTCAAGTGACATTTATTTTCTTCTTACATTTTAATTTTTAAAGGAAATTAAACATTTTTTAACTCTTATTTTTATGAGTTGGTTTATGAAGGAGGAGGAAAACTAGGAGGAGCACCAAGTCACAGCAGTATTTATGAAACAGAGGTAGGCCAGGCTAAGGGGAGGGCTTCCCAGGTGGTGCTATGTGGTAAAGAACCCACCTGCCAGTTCAGGACACATAAGAGATGCCAGTTTGTTCCCTGGGTCAGGAAGATCTCCTGGGAGAGGGCATGGCAACCCATTCCAGTACTCTTGCCTGGAGAATCCCATAAACAGAGGAGGAGCCTGGCGGGGTACAGTCCATAAGGTCGCAAAGAGTCAGACACTACTGAAGCAACTTAGCACAGCACACAGGCTAAGGGGGAAGTCAGAATCTATGCCAAAGCCAGCTTCAGTGTTTAGCACTAAGATAAGGAAATGAGATGTGCTTCCAAAACTGGGAATTGCTAAGCTTAAAGTTTAAAATACAAATAAAATCCAAACATAATGGATCCACAAAAATTCCTGCCCCAAGGAGCTTTCAGTACAAAGGCATCAGCCAACAGGGGAAGATATACTTGTACCAATATATACAGATTCTGTGTAACACAGACAACTGAGATCCAGTCAGTTAGGGGCAGAAGACAAAGCTGAAGACTCCCAAGAAGTCTCAACAGGACCCAAGGAGTAACCTAATCTGTTGCAGGTGAGGCTAAATATAGAGACTTGCAGGTTGCAGCCAAGGAAATGCTTCTCTATGGCAAATGTCTAGAAAAGGAGAGTAAAGACCAAGAGGTAGGCACTTGGCCTTTTTCTCCTTGTACCCATGGGGAGCCATAACCTAAGCACAGAAAGGGAGGTACATGGAAGAGCAGACCTTACCCCTTACCCCTGTTAATTGTTCAGTCAAGCTTGAACTGGGGCGGGGGGCGGGGGGCGGGAGCGAGGGGAGGGAGGGAAAGTGAGAAGCCTAGAGTGTTTAACTGGGTGCACCAGTATTTAGCAACAATATGGGACTGTAAAGTTATGGAATATCCCAAGATATTATTAATTGCCAGGAACATGACAGAGCATAGTTGAAGGTGCAGAGAAGAGAACTGAATACAGATTCCTCAGTATAGGAGTTACATGTATATCATGCCTTTGTTACAAGGAAGAAACGATGGCAGTTTAAGTGCTAGACTTTTCAAGAAACTTCTGTTAATAAAAAGAAAACTTCTAGAATATGGAAGTGCCATAGCTAGCAATTCCACTTCTGGGTATACATCCAATTATGTATACTGCCGCTGCTGCTGCTGCTAAGTCGCTTCAGTCGTATCCGACTCTGTGCGACCCCAGAGATGGCAGCCCACCAGGCTCCCCTGTCCCTGAGATTCTCCAGGGAAGAACACTGGAGTGGATTGCCATTTCCTTCTCCAATGCATGAAAGTGAAAAGTGAAAGTGAAGTCACTCAGTCGTGTCCATGGTGCTATTACCTTATATGCTTCAGTAAGGCATAGCTGTGTTGACAGAAGGGAAGACCATGTGAAGAAGAAAACGATGAGCTTGAAACTCAGACAGAAGGGTTTTCCCAGGGACTTGATGGCCAATTCATTTACAAAGAGCACATAACCAACATTACCATTCATGATGGTAAATAATCTAAATAATTATTCTTCATCTGTCCACATATCAGCCTGGCTCCCTTTCAAGGCATGTTGATACATATAGTGCCTTTCTGCAAATTAATGAAAGCTGTTTCCTCTGGGAATATGAGTTATTAAATGGCACCCCCCTCCCCACCCCAGGATGGATATATACACTGGATCAGCATAACTCCTGGCTAGATTTTACCCCCTATTTGCCCCTCTGGCATCTCAGTGAAGTGTACAAATTTTAAAACTGACTTAACATAGCAGGCCCCTAAAATAGACAAGAGTTCCCTAAAATAGATAAAATAACTCAAGGTCTAAAATATGTGTTCCTTTCAGAATTACAAGGAACCCAACTCTTACAATCACATCTCTGTGAATGGTATTTATTTTTTATTGAAGTATAGTTGATTTACAATGTTTCAGGTGTACAGCAAAGTGATTCCATCATGTATTTATATGGATGTATATATACTGTAAAATTGTAAAAATATATGTGTATGTGTATTCTTTTTTATTATTTTCCATTATAGGAAAGAAGTACAAGATTTTGAGTACTTACTGTGCTATACAGTAGGACTTTATCTGCTTTATATATAACAGTGTGGTACCTGTTAATTCCAAATTCTAAATTTATCCTTTCCCCCACCTTTATCCCCTTTGATAACCATAAGTTTGTTTTCTGGGTTTGTGAGTCTATTTCTGCTTTGTAAATAAGTTCATTTGTATCACTTTTTAGATTCCACATATAAGTGATATCATACAATATTTGCCTGATTTACTTCACTTAGTATGCTAATCTCTAGGTCCATTTGTGTTGCTGCCAATGGCATTATTTTATCACTAATATTCCATTGTGTATGTGTGTATATACACACACACTACATATATATGCATATATATACCACATCTTTATCCATTCATCTGTAGGTTGCTTCCATGTCTTGGCTATTGTAAATAGTGCTGCTATAAACATGGGGTGCATGTATCTTTTTCAATTAAGGTTTTCTCTGTATAAATGCCCAGAAGTGGGATTGCTAGATTATATAGAAACTCTATTTTTAGTTTTTTAAGTAACCTCCAAACTGCTCTCCATAATGGCTGCACAAGTTTACATTCCCACCAACAGTATTGGAGGGTTCCCTCTTCTTATAAATTTTATTAAAAAATTACATTTTCAACCCTGACCTATCCAAACTAATGCCACATTTCAGGTAAACTATGGGCTTCCCTGGTGGCTCAGATGGTAAATGATAAGACATTTCTATTAGGCTATGACACTGAAGCCTCAAATCAACATATCCAAAATATCTTTATATGCCCTTTCCACGCACAAAAAAACCCGGCTCCTTCTCCTGATTCCCTCTGATTCTGTTCATGTATCATCCTAAGTGCCCAGACCCAAAATAACGACAACATATCTGAATCATTCCTTTCTTTTGTGCTTCACAGGCAATAAATATGAGTCAATTTTCTCCTTGATCTACTATATTCAGACTTCCAGCTCTTTCCTAAGTCACATACAGTTCTGAAAATATAAGATATAATTTTTCAAGGTTCTGTAATTAACCCTCTCATCTCTCTCCATGGCCTCATTCAGGAAAGCAGTAATTCTCTCCTTTGACTTATTCACTGTCTGTTAACTCTCTAACTCACCTTTCCTGAAACTCTCTCACCCTGGATTCTTGGATTCTGACTACCTCCCTGATTCTCCAGTGCCTCTAATTCCACATTCCTGGCTCCAGCAATTTCAATGAGGGACTCTACCTCATCTCTGAAAGATTCTACTTTGATCCTCTTCTCTCTACATAACTCTCAGGCCACCTTTTTCTCTTTAAGATCTCCTATGATCTGTATGCTAATGGTTTCCAAATCCACTCCCCTACTCCAGTCCTAAAGCCAGCTCATTATGTTAAAAAATCAACCTCATTGTTTTCCACAAGGCATCAGGGAATAGGAGAAGCAAGTTGTGGGGGCAGGATGGGAGAGACAGAGAGGGCAGGGGATGGTAAGAGGAGAGAGTAAGGGGAGGGGAGGAAAAGGAAAGGGAAGGGCAGCTCAAACAAACATTCTTCAGAGCAAACAATCTTCCTTTTCTATCTGGATGAAAAGCAACACTTTTTTCTCAAGCAACACATCCCAAGCCCATGCTGGTTGGTCTTTCAGTCTCAACCTCTATTACTCACCAAAACCTCTGAATTACATCTTATAAATTCCTCTACATTTTCTCTTCTTTTTAGTCAATTCCTATTCTCATTTGGATCTCAAGCAGCTTTGACTTAAGCTACAATGTCCAAACTGAGTTCCCACTCAGATTCTCAAAATTTATTCTCTACCTGGACATTACAATAATTTTTCTAAAGGAAAAATCTACTCATTTCATTTCTGATTAAAATTCTTCAATAGTACCCCCATGATATAGAGCTGCACTAACCAATATATATCACCTGGGAGCTTGTTAGAAATGCAAAAACTAGGACCCCATTCCAGAATTACTGAACAAGATCTGCATCTTAACAAGGTCTCCAGGGGTTTCATGTGGGCATTAAATCTGAGACGCACTGATCTAAAGAATAAAATATATTTGTGAGCTCACCAGTGGGCTTCCCAGGTGATGTAGTAGTAAAGAACCCTCCTGCTAATGCAGGAGATGCAAGCGATGCAGGTTCAGTCCTCATGTTGGGAAGATCCCCTGGGGGAGGCATGGCAACCCACTCCATATACTTGCCTGGAGAACTCCATGGATAGAGAGCCTGGTGGGCTACAGTCCCTAGGGTCACAAATAGTTGGACATGATTGAAGCGATTCAGAACACACGCACACATGTGAGCTCACCCATAGGCTGGTCACAACCTTCACAAGCTGCTGCCCATTTATCTTTCCAGCTTCAGCTTCAGCCTTTATCCTTCCACACTCCTTTCCTGCTTCAGGGCCTTTGTAAAATACATTCTTTTTCCAGAATACCCTTCCCTACCTCATCCTGCAATACCTGATTCATCTCACATCTTCATACAAGGTCTTAAGACCAAATGTTTTGTTTCAAGAAAATAAATGTTTTAAAGAAAGCATATTAGAATAGTGTCTGCACTCGGCATGAGCTGTTTTTCCATGAAATTTTTGTTTCAGCCGAACACTACTTTTAATTGCATGTGTACATGTGTATTGTTCATGATCTAGAATATATTTCTTATTGTAGGTATAAACCCCAGAGACTCTAAGTCCTAAAGTGCCCTAAAATGCCTTCTCTAAGTTCAGAGGTCAGAAGGGCCTCAGAGCTTTGCCATGGTAGGCATACCTTTATTATAAAACTGATTACATTTTATGAAAATAAATTTTTGCATATCTATTTCCTCATCAGACCATGAGTTCGTTCTGGGTCGGGGCTATTGCTTCTCCATCTTTGAAAATCAGAATCCTAGCACAGTCAATGTTTTTTCCAGGAATGAATGAATAACAGCATTAATGAAATATGTCCCACTATAGATGCTAGTGTTGAGGCAGCAGGGGACCACACAGGGACAAAGTCATCCCTTTGAGTGGTGGTCCAGAATCTTAGGGAAGGCTGTGGGCTTCAGCTAGACTGACTTCTTTCATTTCTGAATCCCTACTTTGTCCCGTAGGACTGTGTCACCTGGAACAACTTACCTAACCTCACAGGTTTTCAACTCTCTCCTCTGAAAAATGAGTATGTGCTGTGCTTAGTCACTCAGTTGTGTCTGACTCATTGCGACCCCAGGACTGCAGCCCGCCAGGCTCCTCTGTCCATGGGAATTCTCCAGGCAACAGTACTGGAGTGGGTTACCATGCCCTTCTCCAGGGTATCTTTCCAACCCAAGGATCAAACCCAGGTATCCTGCATTGCAGGCAGATTATTTACCATCTTAGCCACCAGGGAAGCCCAAGAATACTGGAGTGGATAGCCTATCTCTTCTCCAGGGGAACTTCCTGACCCAGGAATCGAACCAGGGTCTCCTGCATTGCAGGCAAATTTTTTACCAGCTAAGCTACCCAGGAAGCCCCCGCAATGAGGATATTATATTTAATTTTCCAAGGGTAAGATAAGTGAGATAACATTGCATAAAATGCTTAACACAGTATCTAAAATGTGTGTATCTAGAATTTACCTAGAATATAGTAAGTGCTCTGTAACATTTGTACTGATGTAAGAATTAAATATGACAATATCTACCACACACCTGCCACACTGTAGGCACTCAGGTATGGCAGTGATGATTACAGCTAGGCAATTTATTGGGATTTTTAATATAAGGGAACAACATTGAAAAATCTAACTTCTTATTTTAACTTGGGAGTAAAAATGGGACTTCCCACATGACACAGGAGAGTGTTTTACTTTGTCTTTAGTACATACCACCTTTAACGCTTATATCATCCTTAGCTGTATACCATGTTTATTATTTAGCATTTGTCCCCTCCACCAAAAATATAAGCTGCATGAAGGCAGAAATACTGTCTGGTTTGGTTACCATTATTTATCAAGCACCTAAAATAGTACCTGACAGAGAATAGGGAGAATAAGCACTGAACAATTCTTTGTTTAAAAAAATGGAATACTGGCCAAGCCTTATGTCCTTCAAATCTGGACTTGCCTTGGTCTAAGGGGGAGGTGAGTCTTTTTTGTTTCTATTTTTGTTTAAAAAAAAAAAAGAAGAGTTAGATGGGCTGGGCCACTCCCAAGTCAACCCTGAACAGGTCTTGGTTTTCAAAGCCCTAGGCCTATGGATATCATGTTGGAGTGTTTCAGAAAGGGAAATACCAAGGCGTCAGAGTTCGATGATTGAGGAGGAAAAGTGGTCTCACTTCTGTAAGATTCCCCACACTGAGCATAGCGAGAGAGTTTTCACCTCTAAGAATGGCAGTGTCATGAGCTCAACACACCTGGGGTAGCAAAACTTCAAATGGAATAGCCCCAGAACTCACTCAGGGAAGTGCTATCTGTCCAGCAGAGGACCACCCAGAATGCACCAGTGTTTCCCTTGAGGTTCCTTATTATGAGGGGGAAACATCTAGAGACACTAGAGAAGGTCAGTCAAAACACCTTTCAGAAAAGAAAAATTTTGCTTCACACTTAAGTTAATGCAGCTCTCAAAACAGAGAGAGAGAGACATAGCCATAGCCTGTGGTGCAGGTGTGGAGGTAGACCCCCATCTAGACGTGGGAGTAGAAGCAAATACACACGTTCTCTTGTGGGGAAGGGCAACACACATGTCCTGCGTAGCTCTGTAAGTCAAACCAAAATTAATGAGTAAAAGCTACAGAGACTTTCATATCAACATAAACAAGTATCTAGTTTAACATGATCCCTAACCAAATAAAGTGAGCTTATTTAGGGGTTTACCCCTAATATTTACAATGTTCAGAGAGGCTGAACTACCACTTGGGTTGAAGATTATAGAGGGAACACAAGTGTTTCTTGTCTGTCAAGAGCTGTGAGAGGCCTAAATGGAAGAGGGGTTAGAGTACTTCAAATGGATGGATTTTAAGTTAAGAAATAGCTACTCAGAATAACAACACAGAAAAATAAAAGCACACAGACACTTTGCAGTTCTCCTCAGCTTCAATTTTTAAGCAGACATTTCATGTTGTATAACTTGAAGACATTTAAATACTGACTGAGAAGTTATACAACTATAAAGCTCTGTTACTGGTACTCTATTAATAACAAATGAAAGTAATTTGAACATAGAATAATACCTGTAGTATCTATTTTTAAAAGGATCTTGTCAAGGAAATAATGTAAGCAAAACTGAAATGGATGCACTTAATTTATTGTAGAATAAAAATTTCAAAAATTATAGTAACATTCAATTATGAATACTTGCAGTGCTAATTAAAACCATCTTATCAATCACTAAAGTGGGTCCTATGGTATCTCCTCTATTTGGCAGTATTTTCTTAGTCTAGTTTGAGATGCTCTATGAATTTCAAAGTAATAAAACTGATTTCCCTTGAAAAATGTATTTAAGTCAATTTTGCAATCAGTCTGATTTAGCAAAATTTAGCTATCCTAATCAAAATTTAAAACACTTCTATTTATATTAATGGCTATTAAAGGCACTGATCAAGGCAGAACTTTTTAAGCAATGGAACCACTTTGGTCCCAGAGAAAAATCAAATTGATTTAGAAATATAGATAACTATATGATAGTATGGCACATATACTAATCCTACCTGCATACATTCTAAATAAAAATGATTTGCTAACAAGAAGAACCATGACTGATTTCATGAGTTACACTTCTATTATTACTTTACAACATTGACATAATTCCTGATCCCTCCCTTTTCCTCAGACTCCAGATCCCATCAGTCGACAAGTCTTTTTGATTTTACCTTCCCTCAAAGTGGCTGATCTATCTCTTATAGGCTGCTGGGGCCCAAGTCCATAAAACATTATCTCTGTCTGAAGTGATGCCAAGGGCAAACCAACTGACCTTTCTCATTCCCCTTCTCCAACCACCAAGGCCCACCTCCCTCCCCAGTCCCCTTACAGCCATACCCTCTTAAAACTCCACAGTTTAAAATTATTCAAAGGCTTCCCACTGCATTTGGAATGAAATCCAAACTCCTTCCAAGGACCTGTCACTTCCTGCATGATGCGGCACATGCCTACGGCCACAAAACCATCTCCTATAGCTCCTAGACCTGTCCTCTTCCCTATTGACACTCTGGTATTTTTTGCTATCTGCTAACACATACACATGTGCTATACCCTCTAACTAGAATGTTCTTTCTGCAGCTCCTCTTATGTCAGACTCATTCTCATCCTATCAATTTCTCCTCAATGTCCACTCCTCAGAGAGCCTTCCCCTGCTACCTTGGAACCCATCCTGCCCCATGTAACCTTGCTGTTCCCTGTCTCCATCTCAGAATATGGCTTGTGGTCCTTGTAGTACCTGACTCAACTTGCTGTTATTTTATTAGCTTGTTTTTTCAGTCTGTCATCAGTTCAGTTCAGTTGCTCAGTCATGTCCAATTCTTTATGACCCTGTGGACTGCAGCATGCCAGGCCTCCCTGTCCATCACCAACTCTCGGACTTTACTCAAACTCATGCCCATTGAGTCAGTGATGCCATCCAACCAGTCCATGGACCATCCAACCAGTCCAATGGACATGATGCTATCATTATTGACAATGATCTTGATGATGATGATGATGATAGAAGCAGCAGTGGACAAGCATTTGCTATGTGCCAGACACTGTCTATGTCTCAGTGCTTTGCATATATTAACTCATTTAATCCTTACAATAACCTTACCACCATCCATATTTTACAGATAAGAAATTCCAAGGCTTAAACAGGTTAGTGTAGACAATTTACAAAAAGTCATTAATTAAGAAGTGCAAGAGTTGAGATTTAATCCTAGGTACTTTGATCTCAGGCGCCCACTTTTATTTCTGCTAAAGAAAAAAAAAATTGAGGTCACTCTTTGAATATACCACTGAATAAAAAACTCAGTCAATAACCAAAACTTGAACTGTCCTGATTTATTAGAAATGCTGATCATAAACAAAACTTAAGCTTTCTTCATGTCCTTACAGCAAGACTTTCCAGCCTCCTTGCTTGCCAGCTACAAACAAGTGTAGGTAATCAAACGAACACAAAATTAACCAATCACAAGAGAAAACAATGTGCTTATTCATTCAGGGTTTATAAGCCAAAGTATAACTATTGAAAGCCAAGGTCTAACCACTTTCCACTTGAAGTCTCCCTGTTAGCAGTTTGTTTCTCACACAATAAAATATTCACATTGAATAAAGCCCTCTGAATTTTCTTTTGATTTACTAAAGTATACAAAAATGTTTTAAGACATACCAAGAAGAAAAGGTACTTTATATGCTACTGAGCATTCAGTTCAGTTCAGTAGCTCAGTCATGTCTGACTCTTTGTGACCCCATGAACTGCAGCATGCCAGGCCTCCCTATCCATCACCAACTCCCGAAGTTTACCCAAACCCATGTCCATTGAGTCGGTGATGCCATCCAGCCATCTCATCCTCTGTCGTCCCCTTCTCCTCCTGCCCCCAATCCCTCCCAGCATCAGGGTCTTTTCCAATGAGTCAACTCTTCACATCAGGTGGCCAGAGTATTAGAGTTCCAGCTTCAACATCAGTCCTTCCAATGAACACCCAGGACTGATCTCCTTTAGGATGGACTGGTTGGATCTCCTTGCAGTCCAAGGAACTCTCAAGAGTCTTCTCCAACACCACAGTTCAAAAGCATCAATTCTTCGGCGCTCAGCCTTCTTCACAGTTCAACTCTCACATCCATACATGACCACTGGAAAAACCATAGCCTTGACTAGATGGACATTTGTTGGCAAAGTAATGTCTCTGCTTTTGAATATGCTACCTAGTTTGGTCATAAGTTTCCTTTCAAGGAGTAAGCGTCTTTTAATTTCATAGCTGCAATCACCATCTACAGTGATTTTGGAGCCCCCAAAAAATAAAGTCTGACACAGTTTCCACTGTTTCCCCATCTATTTGCCATGAACTGATGGGACCAGATGCCATGATCTTCATTTTCTGAATGTTGAGCTTCAAGCCAACTTTTTCACTCTCCTCTTTCACTTTCATCAGGAGGCTTTTTAGTTCCTCTTCACTTTCTGCCTTAAAGGTGGTGTCATTTGCATATCTGAGGTTATTGATATTTCTCCCGGCAATCTTGATCCTAGCTTGTACTTCTTCCAGCCCAGTATTTTTCATAATGTACTCTGCGTAGAAGTTAAATAAGCCGGGTGAGAATATACAGCCTTGACATACTCCTTTTCCTATTTGGAACCAGTCTGTTGGTCCATGTCCAGTTCTAACCGTTGCTTCCTGACCTAAAATGACACTGGAAATAGTAATAGTAACTGCCAGGTCTTTGCAGCCATAAGAGATATTCCTATTTCTTCTCATTGGAGAAATTTGTATCAGCTTGGCTCCCAATAATAAAGTTAATTTTTATCAGAAGGATGAGAATATGACTATCCTGATACATCCCAGAGGGCAGTCAATACAGAAACAGACCAAACTAAAATATCATAGCCAAAACAAAGAATGCATGGAAAAGAGGGAAGGTGAGAGAGGAGGAAAGATGTGCATACTATGTGAGTCAATAAATAGAGCAGGCAACCAACATTCTACAAAACATTTTTGGAAAAAAATGAAAACCACCTTGATAATACTGTTGACAAAGATTTGAATTCAAAGGATTTGGGGATAAATAAGAAGTGTCAGGAAGTAGTACTGTATTATTTTCCTGTGGCTACTGTAAAAAATTACCGCAAACTTGGTGCCTGAAAAGAATAGAAATTCTTTTCCTACAGTTCTAAAGCCCAGAAGTCTGAAGTCAGTGTCACTGAACCAAAAACAAGGTGTTGGGGGGCAGTCCTAAGATGGCGGAGGAATAGGACGGGGAGACCACTTTCTCCCTCAAAAATTCATCAAAAGAACATTTCAGCGCTGAGTAAATTCCACAAAACAACTTCTGAATGCTGGCAGAGGACATCAGGCACCCAGCAAAGCAGATCATTGGCTTCAAAAACAGGTAGGAAAAAATATAATAAGACGAAAAAAGAGACAAAGGAGGTAGGGAGGGAGCTCCGTCCCGGGAAGGGAATCCTGTCCCGGGAAGAGACTCTTAAAAAGAGAGGTTTCCAAACACCAGGAAACCTTCTCGCAGCCAAGTCTATGGCGAGCTTTGGAAGCACAGAGGGCAACATAACAGGAAGGAAAAATAAATAAATAATTAAAACCAACAGATTACGAGCCCAACAGTAACTCCCCCAGCGGAAAAGCAGTGCAGATGCCTGCATCCACTACTAGCAAGTGGGGGCTGGGCAGGGAGGAACGGGAGGCGCAGCCAGCAGTGCTTTTTAAGAATCAGGCCATGGGAGGCGCGGGCTGCAGTGTTTTTTGTTTGAGAATCGGGCTGGAATGCCCCGCGCGTGGACAGAACAAACTAACTTGGGCTAGCAAACCAGACTGTGGGATAGCTACCACGCGAAACACTCGAACATAAGACACCGCCAGGACTGTGCACAGAACAAAGGACGGATCGGAAATAGCCAGCTGCAGACCATCCCCCTCCGGTGACAGGCAGCCAGAGCCTTAAGGGCTGGAAGGGGGCAATCGCAGCCCAAGAGAGACATTACCTACCAAAATGCAAGCAGGTTTCTTTGTTAACTAAGACTTCTGGGGGTTCTGGACAGTCATCATCCACCTGAGAAGGAACGCCAGCAGTACACCCAGAAAACTGAGCAGCAGGGAAAGGCCATAGTCGCAGCGATTGCGCTCGCCAAACTCCTGAGCCACTCGGACCTGGGAAGGGAACAAAAAGCAGGCCCAACCAAATCTGCGCCTCTGAGGGCTTCCTGAGCGCCGAGCCTAAGCGGCTTAGACCGGGGAGGTGCATGAAGCCTAAGGCCGGCCTCAGACGGTTCCCCGGCGGAGCTACGTAGAGCCTGAGCAGTGTGCGCCATGAGCAGGGGCAAGCCCAGAGTGGATGAGACACTGCAAGCACACGCCAGTAATATTTGTTTGCAGCATCCCTCCTTCCCCACAGCGCGACTGAATAGTGAGCCTAGTGTGTCCACCACCGCCCTCCCTGTGTCAAGACGGAAATCAGACACGGAAGACACCAGCAAACAGAGGAAGTTAAACAGAGGGAACCGCCTTGGAAGTGACCCCACACAACCCACAACACCAGAGAAAGGGCCAGATATACCTTTACTACTTTTACGATCATTTTTTGTTGTTGTTGTTTTGTTTTTATTTTTGAGTTGATGGGGTTGCGTGATTGTTTTTTCTTCTTTTTTTTCTTTTTTTTTAACTTTCTTAAATTTTTAAGTACTCTATTTCTCTAATTAATATTTTTAATAATTCTTGTTGCTTTTTTGTTTGTTTTTTGTTTTGTTTTGTTTGCTTGTTTTTTCTTTCTTTTTTTCCTCTTCTTCTTCTTTTCTTTAATATTGTATTTTTGAAAATCCAATCTCTACTCCAGAATTTTAATCTTTGCTTTTTGGTATTTGTTGTCAATTTTGTACATGTAAAAACCCAATCTTCAGTACCCAATTTTACCTGAGAGCGAGATTACTGGCTTGACCACTCTCCCCTCCTTTGGACTCTCCTTTTTCTCCACCAGGTGGCCTCTGTCTCCTCTCTCCCCCTTCTCTTCTCTACCCAACCCTGTGAATCTCTGTGTGTTCCAGACGGTGGAGAACACTCAGGGAACGGGTTACTGGCCGGATCTCTCTCTCTCCCTTTCATTTCCCTCTTTTATCCTCCTGGCCACCTCTGTCTACTTCCTCCCTCTCCTCTTCCCTGTATAACTCCGTGAACACCTCTGAGTGGTCCAGACTGTGGAGCGTACATAAGGAAGTGATTACTGGCTAGCTTGCTATCTCCTCTTTTGATCCCACCTCATCTCATTCCAGTCACCTCTAACTACCCCCTCCCTCTTCTCTTCTCCGTGTTACTCAGTGAACCTCTATGGGTGACCCTCAATGTGGAGAAATCTTTCATCTTTAACCTAGATGTTTTATCATCAGTGCTGTATAGATGGAGAAATCCTGAGGCTAGGGTAAAAATAAAACTGAAAACCAGAAACAGGAGGCTTAAGTCCAAATTCTAAGAACATCAGAGAAATCCTGAATCCAGGGAACATTAATCAATAGGAGCTCATCAAACGCCTCCATACCTACACTGAAACCAAGCACTACCCAAGGGCCAGCAAGTTCCAGAGCAAGACATACCACGCAAATTCTCCAGCAACACAGGAACACACCCCTGAGCTTCAATATACAGGCAGCTCAAAGCTACTCCAAAACCATTGACATCTCACAACCCATTACTGGACAATTCATAGCACTCCAGAGAGAAGAAATCGAGCTCCACCCACCAGAACTCCAACACAAGCCTCCCTAACCAAGAAACCTTGACAAGCCACTGATACAACCCCACCCACAGTGAGGAAACTCCATAATAAAGAGAACTCCACAAATTCCCAGAATATAGAAAGGCCACCCCAAACACAGCAATCTAAACATGATGAAGAGACAGAGGAATACCCAGCAGGTAAAGGAACAGGAGAAATGCCTACCAAACCAAACCAAAGAGGAGGAGATAGGAAATCTACCTGAGAAAGAATTCTGAATATTGATAGTGAAAATGACCCAAAATCTTGAAATCAAAATGGAATCACAGATAAATAGCTTGGAGACAAGGACTGAGAAGATGCAAGAAAGGTTTAACAAGGACCTAGAAGAAATAAAAAAGAGTCAATATATAATGAATAAAGCAATAAATGAGATCAGAAACACTCTGGAGGCAACAAATAGTAGAATAACAGAGGCAGAAGATAGGATTAGTAAAATAGAAGATAGAATGGTAGAAATAAATGAATCAGTGAGGAAAAAAGAAAAACGAATTAAAAGAAATGAGGGCAATCTCAGAGACCTCCAGGACAATATGAAACTCTCCAACATTCGAATTATAGGAGTCCCAGAAGAAGACAAAAAGAAAGACCATGAGAAAATTCTGGAGGAGATAATAGTTGAAAACTTCCCTAAAATGGGGAAGGAAATAATCACCCAAGTCCAAGAAACCCAGAGAGTTCCAAACAGGATAAACCCAAGGCGAAACACCCCAAGACATATATTAATCAAATTAACAAAGACCAAACACAAAGAACAAATATTAAAAGCAGCAAGGGAAAAACAACAAATAACACACAAGGGGATTCCCATAAGGATAACTGCAGATCTTTCAACAGAAACTCTTCAGGCCAGGAGGGAATGGCAAGACATACTTAAAGTGATGAAAGAAAATAACCTACAGCCCAGATTACTGTACCCAGCAAGGATCTCATTCAAATATGAAGGAGAAATCAAAAGCTTTACAGACAAGCAAAAGCTGAGAGAATTCAGCACCACCAAACCAGCTCTCCAACAAATATTAAAGGATATTCTCTAGACAGGAAACACAAAAAGGGCGTATAAACCCGAACCCAAAACAATAAAGCAAATGGCAACGGGATCACACTTATCAATAATTACCTTAAATGTAAATGGGTTGAATGCCCCAACCAAAAGGCAAAGACTGGCTGAATGGATAAAAAAACAAGATCCCTATATATGCTGCCTACAAGAGACCCACTTCAAAACAACGGACACATACAGACTGAAAGTGAAGGGCTGGAAAAAGATATTCCATGAAAATAGAGACCAAAAGAAAGCAGGAGTAGCAATACTCATCTCCGATAAAATAGACTTTAAAACAAAGGCTGTGAAAAGAGACAAAGAAGGCCACTACATAATGATCAAAGGATCAATCCAAGAAGAAGATATAACAATTATAAATATATATGCACCCAACATAGGAGCACCACAATATGTAAGACAAATGCTAACAAGCATGAAAGGGGAAATTAACAATAACACAATAATAGTGGGAGACTTTAATACCCCACTCACATCTATGGACAGATCAACTAAACAGAAAATTAACAAGGAAAAGCAAACTTTAAATGATACAATAGACCAGTTAGACCTAATTGATATCTATAGGACATTTCACCCTAAAACAATGAATTTCACCTTTTTCTCAAGTGCTCACGGAAACTTCTCCAGGATAGATCACATCCTGGGCCATAAATCTAACCTTGATAAATTCAAAAAAATCGAAATCATTCCAAGCATCTTTTCTGACCATAATGCACTAAGATTAGATCTCAATTACAGGAGAAAAAATATTAAAAATCCTAACATATGGAGGTTGAACAACATGCTTCTGAATATCCAACAAATCACAGAAGAAATCAAAAAAGAAATCAAATTATGCATAGAAACGAATGAAAATGAAAACACAACAACCCTAAATCTGTGGGACACTATAAAAGCAGTGTTTAGAGGAAAGTTCATAGCAATACAGGCATACCTCAAGAAACAAGAAAAAAGTCAAATAACCTAACTCTACACCTAAAGCAACTAGAAAAGGAAGAAATGGAGAACCCCAGAGTTAGTAGAAGGAAAGAAATCTTAAAAATTAGGGCAGAAATAAACGCAAAGGAAACAAAAGAGACCATAGCAAAAATCAACAAAGCAAAAAGCTGGTTCTTTGAAAGGATAAATAAAATTGACAAACCATTAGCTAGACTCAACAAGAAACAAAGGGAGAAGAATAAAATCAATAAAATTAGAAATGAAAATGGAGAGATCACAACAGACAACACAGAAATACAAAGGATCATAAGAGACTACTATCAGCAATTATATGCCAATAAAATGGACAACGTGGAAGAAATGGACAAATTCTTAGAAAAGTACAGCTTTCCAAAACTGAACCAGGAAGAAACAGAAAATCTTAACAGACCCATCACAAACATGGCAATTGAAACTGTAATCAGAAATCTTCCAGCAAACAAAAGCCCAGGTCCAGATGGCTTCACAGCGGAATTCTACCAAAAATTTCAAGAAGAGCTAACACCTATCCTACTGAAACTCTTCCAGAAAATTACAGAGGAAGGTAAACTTCCAAACTCATTCTATGAGGCCACCATCACCCTAATACCAAAACCTGACAAAGACATCACAAAAAAAGGAAAACTACAGGCCAATATCACTGATGAACATGGATGCAAAAATCCTTAACAAAATTCTAGCAACCAGAATCCAACAACACATTAAAAAGATCATATACCATGACCAAGTGGGCTTTATCCCAGGTATGCAAGGATTCTTCAATATCTGCAAATCAATCAATGTAATTCACCACATTAACAAATTGAAAAATAAAAGCCATATGATTATCTCAATAGATGCAGAGAAGGCCTTTGACAAAATTCAACATCCATTTATGATAAAAACTCTCCAGAAAGCAGGAATAGAAGGAACATACCTCAACATAATAAAAGCTATATATGACAAACCCACAGCAAACATTATCCTCAATGGGGAAAAATTGAAAGCATTTCCCCTACAGTCAGGAACAAGACAAGGGTGCCCACTTTCACCGCTACTATTCAACATAGTTCTGAAAGTTTTGGCCACAGCAATCAGAGCAGAAAAAGAAATAAAAGGAATCCAAATTGGAAAAGAAGAAGTAAAACTCTCACTGTTTGCAGATGACATGATCCTCCACATAGAAAATCCTAAGGACTCCACCAGAAAATTATTAGAGCTAATCAATGAATATAGTAAAGTTGCAGGATATAAAATCAACACTCAGAAATCCCTTGCATTCCTATACACTAATAATGAGAAAGTAGAAAAAGAAATTAAGGAAACAATTCCATTCACCATTGCAACGAAAAGAATAAAATACTTAGGAATATACCTACCTAAAGAAACTAAAGATCTATATATCAAAAACTATAAAACACTGATGAAAGAAATCAAAGATGACACTAATACATGGAGAAATATACCATGTTCTTGGATTGGAAGAATCAATATAGTGAAAATGAGTATACTACCCAAAGCAATCTACAGATTCAATGGAATCCCTATCAAGCTACCAGCGGTATTTTTCACAGAACTAGAACAAATAATTTCAAGATTTGTATGGAAATAAAAAAACCTTGAATAGCCAAAGCAATCTTGAGAAAGAAGAATGGAACTGGAGGAATCAACCTGCCTGACTTCAGGCTCTACTACAAAGCCACAGTCATTAAGACAGTATGGTACTAGCACAAAGACAGAAATATAGATCAATGGAACAAAATAGAAAGCCCAGAGATAAATCCACACACCTATGGACACCTTATCTTCGACAAAGGAGGCAGGAATATACAATGGAGAAAAGACAATCTCTTTAACAAGTGGTGCTGGGAAAACTGGTCAAGCACTTGTAAAAGAATGAAACTAGATCACTTTCTAACACCACACACAAAAATAAACTCAAAATGGATTAAAGATCTAAACATAAGACCAGAAACTATAAAACTCCTAGAGGAGAACATAGACAAAACACTCTCCAACATAAATCACAGCAGGATCCTCTATGATCCACCTCCCAGAATACTGGAAATAAAAGCAAAAATAAACAAGTGGATCTAATTAAAATTAAAAGCTTCTGCACAACAAAGGAAACTATAAGCAAGGTGAAAAGACAGCCTTCTGAATTGGAGAAAATAATAGCAAATGAAGCAACTGACAAACAACTCAAAAATATACAAGCAACTTACGCAGCTCAACTCCAGAAAAATAAACAACCCAATCAAAAAATGGGCCAAAGAACTAAATAGGCATTTCTCCAAAGAAGACATATGGATGGCTAACAAACACATGAAAAGATGCTCAACATCACTCATTATCAGAGAAATGCAAATCAAGACCACAATGAGGTACCATTTCACACCAGTCAGAATGGCTGCGATCCAAAAGTCTACAAGCAATAAATGCTGGAGAGGGTGTGGAGAAAAGGGAACCCTCTTACACTGTTGGTGGGAATGCAAACTAGTACAGCCACTATGAAAAACAGTGTGGAGATTCCTTTAAAAATTGCAAATAGAGCTGCCTTATGACCCAGCAATCCCACTGCTGGGCATACACACCAAGGAAACCAGAATTGAAAGAGACACATGTACCCCAATGTTCATTGCATCACTGTTTATAATAGCCAGGACATGGAAACAACCTAGATGTCCATCAGCAGATGAATGGATAAGAAAGCTGTGGTACATATACACAATGGAGTATTAGCCATTAAAAAGAATACATTTGAATCAGTTCTAATGCGATGGATGAAACTGGAGCCGATTTTACAGAGTGAAGTAAGCCAGAAAGAAAAACACCAGTGCAGTATACTGACACATATATACGGAATTTAGAAAGATGGCAATGATGCGAGACAGCAAAAGAGACACAGATGTATAGAACGGACTTTTGGACTCTGAGGGAGAGGGAGAGGGTGGGATGATTTGGGAGAATGGCATTGAAACATGTATACTATCATGTAAGAAATGAAGTGCCAGTCTATGTTCGTTACTGGATACAGGATGCTTGGGGCTAGTGCATGGGGATGATCCAGAGAGATGATATGGGGTGGGAGGTGAGAAGGGGATTCAGGATTGGGAGCTTGTATACACCTGTGGTGGATTCATGTCAATGTATGGCAAAACCAATACAGTACTGTAAAGTAAAATAAAGTAAAAATAAAATAAAATTAAATTAAAAAAACAAGGTGTTGGCATAGCTGCATTCCCTCCAGAGATTCTAGTGGAGAAACTGTTCCTTGTCTCTTCCAACTTCCTGTGGCTTCTAACATTTCTTAATTTGTGGCCACATCACTTCAGTTTTCAAGGCCAGTATATTGAAATCTCCCTCTGCTCTGTCCTCATATTGCTATCTCTGAACAAAATCTCCCTCTGCTTCCCTCTAATAAAGATACACATGATGGCACTTAGGATCCACTAGGATAAACCAGGATGATCTTCCCATCCCAAGTCTTAATCATATCTGTAAAGATCTTTCTTCCAAATAAGGTAACATTACAGATTCCAGAAATTGAGACTTGATATCTTTCTAGGGTGCGGGGCACATATTTCAGGCTACTGCAAGAACAAGCTGCTCCAATGAAAGGAAGTAACTAACCCTGGCATAGACTATTGAGAGACACAGGAGCACAGGAGAACTCAGAGAAGACCAGCAGAACTTTGTACAAGAAAAGGAACCCTCCTCGACCAGAAGACAAATCATATTCAATTAAGCGCGTTTCCTAATGCTTTAATGAGATATTCGGGAATTAATATAAGCATAATTACCGTCATCTAATGTGAAAAGCATTTTGCTTAACTTAATTCTACAGTAAATTGAATGTAATTTTACTCCATCACATAGGGGCAGTCAGTCTTAGAAAATTCTTTGCTGTCTTTATGGAACTCTAAATTCAAATGCTAATACACTCAAGGAGGAGAAAAAGACAGAAGGGGCTCCCTTTCTAGTCTAGTATATAAAAATCCCAGGGAAATGCTCTAATAGACAGATGCAGGAGACAGCTTGTTCTGACTGAAGCAAGGAGAAAAACTCTTCAAAGCAAAGTGACTGACTCTCTTGTGACCCCATGGATTCTGTAGCCAGCCAGGCTCCTCTGTCCATAGAATTCTCCAGGCAAGAATACTGGAGTGAATAGCCATTTCCTTCTCCAGGGGATCTTCCCAACCAAGGGATCAAACCTAGGTCTCCTGAATTGCAGGCAGATTTTTTTTTCAGTCTGAGCCATCAGGGAAGCCCCTTCAAAGCAAAAGGGAGGCTAACATCTAAAGAAGAGAGAAAGGTGTGCTGGGCAGATAAAAACTACAGAAGTCCACTGCACTTTACACCATCAACAGACATCTATTCTAACATAGCTATTCCAACATGTACACATACAGTAAAGGAAAGCACTCACTTCTCCCAAAAGGAAAACAACCCAAAGCTATGTATGTTTCTGCATCTAGCCAGAAGTTCTGAAGGTGCCATGAACTTCTCTCCATTGGATCCAGACATGTCTCTTCTAGACCTTGCACCCTTTAAACTAAATGTCTAATCCAGTGGTTAAATGCACAGGTCCAATCAGGCTGCCTGGGTCCAGATCATAGCTCTGCCTCAATAGTGTGTGGTTTGAGGCAAGTTACCTAACCTGTCTGTCTCTGTCTCTTAAACTGGGAAATGGAGATACTGATAGTATCCACTTCACAAAGCTGTTTTAAGCATTTAATGAAAGAAAATATATGGCATGCACAAAGTAATCATTCAATAAGTGTTAGATGCTACAATTATGACTATTTTAGGTGCTAGAGATACAGCATTAAGCTAATAAACAAAACTCCAGCCCCCACAGAGTTTCAGTTGTAGCAAGTAAAATAAACAACAGACAATTTAAAAAATAATTAAATCCACTGTTAACATCATGTCTTTTCTTCAGTAATGGTAGCATACTGTCCTTTATCAAAGACATTTGCTTATACAGGCTAACAACTGCACTCTTTGTTATTCACCCAAATGAACTGGAAACAGATCTGCACAATAACCTGTACCCAGATATTATTCATAATTGGCCAAATTTAGAAACAACCAAGATGTCATTCAGTAAATGAGTACATGAACTATGAAACATCCATAAAATGGAATATTGCCCATTGCTAAAAAGAAATGAGCTATCAAGCCTTGAAAAGACAAGGAGAAACCTTAAATACATATTACTAAGTGAAAGAATCCAATCTAAAGAGGCTTCATACTGTATGATTCCAATTATATGACATTTGGGAAAAGGCAAAAGTATGGAGATAGTAAAATGGTTGTCAGAAATTGAGGGAAAGAAGGAATGAACAGGAAGAGCACAGAGGATTTTCAGGGCAGGGTAGTATTATGCTATGATGGTCGATAATGTGTTATCATAATTTGTTATGACCCATAGAATGGACATTGAGAATTAACCCTAAGGACTTCCCTGGTGGTCCAGTGGCTAAGAATCCATTCTTCCTCTTCAGGGGGCATAGGTTCAATCCATGGTCAGGGAACTAAGATCCCACATGCTATGTAGTGCAGCCAAATAAAGAAAATAAATCCTAGTATAAACTATGGTCTTTGGGTAATAATGATGTGTCAGTGTAGGTTCATTGATTGTAGCAAATGTACCATGTGGTATATGGGAATTCTCTGTACCTGGCTGTTCGATTTTGCTGTGAACCTAAAATTGGTCTAAAATAAAGTCTATTTAAAAAACAAAACATTTGTTTTACGTACGTTTCAATCCAGGTTATGGTGAATTTGTGTTCTGTCTTTCCCAGTCCCAAAATCATTCCACTTTTCTGCCCTAATCTTGTACCACACACCAAGCACAAGCAAGCCTTATCAACAAAAGTGTGGTTGTTCAAGACATCTGGATAAGACTATTAACATGTTCCTTGCCTAGCAAGAGATGGAAACTGAACAGCTGACTTAATAATAATGATAAATGTGTATCACCACCTCAGTTTTTGCACACTCTAACTTTATTTCTTTTTCACAGAACAAAATTACAATTTCCTCTTTGCCTTCATAACATACTCACATCCCAGAATGCAGATCACACCTACCATACATTTCTTAATATTGCCACAAGTCCTCAAATCATTAACATACAGTTTTATTTTTAGTTAAGAGGTTCTAGGAACTTGAAAAATCTGCTCCTGTAGGCTTCAAGTCCTCAGCAATATTTTTAAACAGCATTATTGAGGCATACTTTATTCATAATAAAATTTTAAGGGTCAATTTAATGATTTTTAGTAAGTTTATAGAATTATGCAACCATCACTACAAATATTTCCATTACCCCAAAGAGTTCACTCATATCCTTTTGCAGTTAGCCCTCAATTCCTACCCTCAGCCCGAGACAACCACTGATTTACTGTTTCTATGAATTAGCCTTTCCTGAAATGTTTATGTAAATGGGATCATATACTACATAATCTTTTGTGCATGGCTGCTTTTAATTAGCCATTATTTTTTTCAGGTTTACCTATGTTGCAGCACATGTCAGTACCTCATTCCCTTTTATGGCTAAATAATATTCTATTGTGTGGATATACCTCATTATGCTTATTCATTTATCAGTTCTTAGATGTTTGCATTGTTTCAGCGGTTGTCTATAAGTAATGCTGCTATGAGTATTTTTGTACACATCTTTATATGAACATATGATTTCAAGTATCTTGGGTAGCTTTCATGGAATAAAATTGTTTGGGTTATATGCTATGTTTCTGTTTAACTTTTTAAGAAAATACCATCCTGTTTTCCAAAGAGGCTTTACAAGTTCATAGTTCTATCAGTTTATCCATCTTTTTCTCAACACTAGATACTGAGTTTTTAAATTTTTATAATTATAGCCACTCAGACATTGTAGAGATATCTCATTTTGGTTTCAGTTTTCATTTCCTTAATGGCTCAAGATGTTTTCATGTTTAGACATTTGCACATATTCTTTGATGAAATATTTACTGAAATCTTCAGTTTTAATCAGATTGCTTTTATTTTACTATTGAGTTTTGAGAGTTCTATATACATATTCTAGATATAAATCATTTATCAAATGTATGATTTGAAAGTATTTCTCCATCCTGTAACCTTGTCTTTTCAGTTCCTTAATGTCTTTTGAAATGCAAAAGTTCTTAATGTTGAAGAAGTCTAATTTATCAATTTATTTTTTTATTGGTCATGGTTCTGTTGTATCTAAGATATCTGCTTAACCCAAGGTCACAAATTTGAAGTGGTCAAACAGGAGAGGCCAAGAGTGAATGTCGACATTTTAGGAATCAGAGAACTAAAATGGGCTGGAATGGGTGAATTTAACTCAGATGACCATTATATCTACTACTATGGGCAAGAATCCCTTAGAAGAAATGGAGTAGCGTCATAGTCAACAGAAGAGTCTGAAATGCAGTACTTGGATGCAAACTCAAAAACGACAGAATGATCTCTGATTGTTTCCAAGTCAAACCATCCAATATCATGGTAACCCAAGTCTATGCCCCAACCAGTAATGCTGAAGAAGCTGAAGTTGAATGGTTCTATGAAGACTTATAAGACCTTCTAGAAGTAACACCCCCCAAAAGATGTCCTTTTCATTATAGGGGACTGGAATGCAAAAGTAGGAAGTCAAGAAACACCTGGAATAACAGGCAAATTTGGCCTTGGAATACAGAATGAAGCAGGGCAAAGGCTAATAGAATTCTGCCAAGAGAACACACTGGTCATAGCAAACACCCTCTTCCAACAACACAAGAGAAGACTCTACACATGGACATCACCAGATGGTCAACACTGAAATCAGACTGATTATACTCCTTGCAGCCAAAGATGGAGAAGCTCTATACAGTCAGCTCACAGAAAAATGTGGAAAATTCTGAACGAAATGGGAATACAAGACCACCTGACCTGCCTCTTGAGAAACCTGTATGCAAGTCAGGAAGCAACAGTTAGAACTGGACATGGAACAACAGACTGGTTCCAAATAGGAAAAGGAGTACGTCAAGGTTGTATATTGTCGCCCTGCTTATTTAACTTAGATGCAGAGCACATCAAGAGAAACGCTGGGCTGGAGGAAGCACAAGCTGGAGTCAAGACTGTCGGGAGAAGCATCAATAACTTCAGATATGCAGATGACACCACCCTTATGGCAGACAGTGAAGAAGAACTAAAGAGCCTCTTGATGAAAGTGAAAGAGGAGAGTGAAAAAGTTGGCTTAAACTCAACATTCAGAAAACTAAGATCATGGCATCTGGTCCCATCACTTCATGGTGAATAGATGGAGAAACAGTGGAAATAGTCGTCTACTTTATTTTTTTTGCGGGGGCGAGGGGCGCTCCAAAATCACTGCAGATGGTGACTGCAGCCATGAAATTAAAAGATGATGCTTATCCCTTAGAAGGAAAGTTATGACCAACCTAGATAGCATATTAAAAAGCAGAGTCATTACTTTGCCAACAAAGGTCTGTCTAGTCAAAGTTATGGTTTTTCTAGTAGTCATTTGTGGATGTGAGAGTTGGACTATAAAGAAACCTGAGTGCTGAAGAATTGATGCTTTTGAACTGTGATGTTAGAGAAGACTCTTGAGTCCCTTGGACTGCAAGGAGATCCAACCAGTCCATCCTAAAGGAAATCAGTCCTGAATATTCATTGGAAGGACTGATGTTGAAGCCAAAACTCCAATACTTTGGCCACCTACCTGATGCAAAGAGCTGACTCATTTGAAAAGACCCTGGAGACTTCCCTGGTGGCTCAGATGGTAAAGCGTCTGCTTCCAATGCAGGAGACCAAGGTTAGATCCCTGGGTTGGAAAGATCCCCTGGAGAAGGAAATGGCAGCCCACTCCAGTATTCTCGCCTGGAAAATCTCATAGACAGAGGAGCCTGGTAGGCTACAGTTCATGGGGTCACAAAGAGCTGAACATGACTGAGCAACTTCACTTTCACTTTGTTGCTGGGAGAGATTGAATGTGGGAGGAGAAGGGGACAATAGAAGATGAAATGGTTGAATGGCATCACTGACTCAATGGACATGAATTTGAGTAAACTCCAGGAGTTGGTGATGGACAGGGAGGCCTGGCATGCTGCAATCCGTGGGGTTGCAAAGAGTCGTACACAACTGAGCAACTGACCTGAAGGTCACAAATATTCTTTCCTAGAAATTAATAATTTGGCTTTTATATTTAACATAAAATCTTTTAAATTTTGTGTTTATGGATATCAAATTTCCCCAGCAATGTCTGATAAAAAGACAATCCTTTGCTCCACTGAATTGGTTTGGTACATTTGTCCAAAATCAATTGACCATAAATATTTTAAACTCTTAATCTATACTTATGCTAGTGCCACACTGTCTTAATTATTGTAGCATTAGAGTAATTTTTGAAAGCAAGAAGTTTAAGTCCTACATTTGCTTTGTTCTTCTATTTCAAAACTATTGTGGCTGTTTGGTATCCTTTGCATTCCCATGTCAAATTTCTGCAAAAATATGCCTCTTGAGATTTTACAGAGAAATATGATAGATCTTTGTATACTGGTCTTATATTCTGCAACATTGCATTATTTTTTATGTGTGCCAAGTCACTTCAGTTGTGTCTGACTCAGCGCAATGCTATGAACTGTAACCTGCCAGGCTCCTCTCTCCATGGGATTCTCCAGGCAAGAATACTGGAGTGGGCTGCCATGCTCAATCCAGGGATCAAACCCATATTTCTTATGACTCCTGCACTGGCAGGCAAATTCTTTACAACTATGAATTCCTTAAGGTTTTATATCTTTTGCAAATACAAATCATTTACTTCCTTTCCAATTTAATTTTATTATTCCTTCCTTCCCTTTCTCTCTCCCCACCTTTCTTTCCTTCCTATCCTTCCTTCTTTTCCCTTCCTACCTCCCTGCCTCTCTTATTTCCTTGCTTCCCATTTTCTTTTTCTTTCTTCTTTCATCATTTCCTCTCTTCCTTCTTTTCTCTTTCTCTCTCCTTTCTTTCCCCCCAGAATGCTGTTGACCTGAAGTGGTAAGAGTAAACATCCTTGCTTTATTTCCAAACTTACAGAGAAAAGCATTCAGTCTTTCATTGTCAAGTACAATTTTAGCTCTAAGGGTTTTTCTTTTTTAAAGTACTGATGCATTTTATCAGGTCAAGGATGTTCATTTCAATCCCTGATTTAAGAGTTTTATTATGAATGGAAGTTGTTCAATCGCTAAGTCGTGTCCGACTCTGCGACACCATGGATTGCAACATACCTGGCTTCCTTGTCCTTACTATTTCCTGGTGTTTGCTCAAATGAATGGGTGTTGGGTTCTGCCAAATGCCCTTCCTTTACATCTATTGAAATGACCACGTGACTTTTTTCCTTTATTCTTTTGATAGTGTATTACACTAATTTTCACATATTAAATAAATCTTGCATTCTTGGGATAAATTCCACTTGATCACAAGGTATAACCTTTTCATAGGTTTCTGGATGTGGTTTGCTAATATTTTGTTGTAGATTTTTTGTATATATATTTATGACACGTATCAGTCTGTAGTCTTTTCTTATGATAGTTCTGTATTCGGTATCAGAATACCAACGCTGACCTCATAAAATGAGCTGGAAAATGTCCCCCTTTCCTCTATGTTCTGGAAGAGCTTCTGAAATACTGATATAATGTCTTCTTTAGATATTTGATAGAATATGCCAATAAATCTGTCTGGGCCTGGGCTTTCCTTTGTGGACAGATTTTAATATTAATTCAATTTATATGTTTGTTACAGGTCTATTTAAATATTCTTTCTTTAATCAACTTTAGTAGTTTGTTTCTTTTAGGGAATTTGTCCATTTAATCCATGCTATATAATTTGTTGGCATAAAATTGGTTTTTAAATTTTGTAGAAAGAAAATCCCTTTCAGTCCTGATTTTGGTAATTTTTGTCTTCTCCATTCTTTGCCAGGGGATCAGTCTACCCAATCTTTTGTCAATGTTATTGCTCTGTTTTCCTGTTTTCAGCTTAATTGATTTATGTTCTAACTTCATTATTTTTTTCCTTCCCCTTTCTTTGGCTTTTGGTTAATTTTTTTCAAGTTTAAGGCAGAATCTAATGTTAATTTAAATTTTTTCTTCTTTGCTAGTAAAGGCTTTTATTGATATAAATTTTCCTCTAAACATTGTTTTGGTATATACCTTAAATCTTGATATGTTATATTTTGTTTTCATTTAGTTCAAAACACTTTCTAATTTCTCACTTTTTTTTCCTATGACCCATGGGCTATTCAAAAATGTATTTTTAAATTCTCAAAATTGAGAATTTTTCCAGGTTTCTTTCTATTGTTGATTTTTAGTTTAATTCCACTGTGTTCATATTGTATAATTTTAATCCTCTTAAGTACATTAAGATTTCTTTTCTTTTATAGGCTAGTATAAGGTCTACCCTGGAAAATATTCCACACAGCTCAGAAAGAATGTATCTGTAAACATGTGCATACTAAGTGAAAGTTTCAAATTTCTCACCATTAATTACAATGTTAACTGTAGGTTTTTGTAAATTTAAAAGCTTTTTATTAATTTATTTATTTTTCCTTGCACTGTGTCTTTATTGCTGTGAGTGGGCTTTTCTCTAGTTGCAGTGTGGAGACTTCATTGTAGTGGCTTCTTTTGCTGCAGAGCACAGACTCTAGGTACACAGGCTCAGGAGTTGTGGGTCACAGGCTCTAGAGCACATGGGCTTCAGTACTTGTGGCTGGTGGGCTCAGCAGTTGCAGCTCCCAGGCTCTAAAGTGCAAGCTCAGTAGTTGGGACGCATGGGCCTAGTTGCTCCGAGGCATATGGAATCTTCCTGGACTAGGGGCAAAGCCATTTCCCCTGAATTGGCAGGTGGATTACTACTGTACTCCCAGGGAAGTCTGGTAAATATTATCAAATTGAGGGAACTTTCCTTTATCCCTAGTTTGCTGAGAATTTTCATCATTAATGGATGTTGGATTTTGTCAGGGCTTTTTCTCCATCTACTGATATAATTATGTAATTTTTCTTCTCTAGCTTATTGCTGTGATGAAGTATATTAAATGATTTTTTTAGCATGGAACCAGCCTTGTGTACCTGAGATAAATATCACTTGGATGTATGTATGAATATCTTTTACATTGTTAAATTTTATTTGCTAAAATTTTGAAGATTCTTACACCTGAGAGATATTGGTCTGTAGTTTTCTTTTCTGGCAATATCTTTGTCTGATTTTGGTATGAGGGTAATGCCAACCTCACAGAATGAGTTAAGAAGTACTCCCTCTGCTTCTATTAATATCTTCTGAATGTAGCGAATTGATGTAATTTCTTCCTTAAATGTTTGGTAGAATTTGCGAGTGAATCCATCTGTGGACGGGCCTTGTGCTTTCTCTTTTAGAAGTTTATTAATTATTAATTAAATTTCTGTAGTAGATATAAACCTATTCAGATTGTCTATTTCTCCTTGTGTGAGTTTTGGAAGACTGTCTTTCAAGGAATTGACCCCTTTAATCTAGGTTATCAATTCTGTAGGCATAGAGTTGTTCATAGAATTCACTTATACTTTTAATGTCCATGGGATCTATAGTGATGACTTCTCTCTCATTTCTGATTTTAGTAATTTGTGCTCCTTTTCTTAGCCTAACTAGAGGCTTATAATTTTATTGATCTTTCCAAAAAACTAGTGTTTGGTTTCATTGATTTTCTCTTGTGATATATATATTTTTAAATTCCACTGGCTTTTGCCTAATAGCTAATTAGTCTTTTCTTCTGCTTACTTTGGATTTAATTAGCTTCTCAATTTCTAATTTCATAAAGGGGTGGTTAAATGATTCATTTTAAATCTTTCTTCTTGTCTAAAATACGCATTCAGTGCTATAAATTTCCTCTAAACACTGATTTAGCTGCATCCCACAAATTCTTATAGGTTGTGATTTTATTTAGCTCCAAACATTTTTTCATTTCTCTTGGCATTTCTTATTTAATCCATGTATTATTTAGGAGTTTGTCATTTAACCTTGGGACTTTTCAACTCTCCCTCTTATTAATTTCTAGTTTAATTTTATTTTAGTCTGAGAGCAGACATGGTAGGATTTCTATACTTTTAACTTTAGGTGTGTTTTCTGACCCAGAATGTAATCTTAGTGAACTTGAGAAGAATGTGTTTTCTGCAGTTGTTAGGTGAAATAACCTATGAAAAGTTCTGTTATATCCAGTTGATTGTTGTTGGTGGCGTTTTGAGTTCAGTTACTTCCTTACTGATTTTCTGCTGAATCTGTTGATTTCTAATAGGGGACTGTTAGCTGAAGATTTGCTAATAGTGGATTTCTCTCTTTCCTGGCAATTCTATCAAGGTTTGCCTCATAATTTGACATTCTACTGTTAAGCACATATACATTAAGGAGTGTAATGTCTTCCTAGCATATTAATCCCTCTAGCATTATACTATTAATTAACGCCATTTTTTTTTCTGATATTTTTCCTTGCTTTGAATCCTGCTGTCAGAAATTAACATACCTACTCCTACTCTTTTGATTATTGTTACCTTGGATATCATTCTCCATACCTTTACTTTTAATCTATATGTTGTCCAGTCACTCAGTCGTGTCTAACTCCTTGCAACACCATGGACTGCAGCATGCCAGGCTTCCCTGTCCTTCATCATCTCCCAGAGCTTGCTCAAACTCATGTCCATTGAGTTGGTGATGCCATCCAACCGTCCCATCCTCTGTCATCCCCTTCTTTTCTCCTGCCTTCAATCTTTCTCAGCAGCAGGGTCTTTTCCAGTGAGTCAATACTTCACATCAGGTGGCCAAAGTATTGGGGCTTCACCTTCAGCATCAGTCCTTCCAAGGAATATTCAGGACTGATTTCCTTTAGGATGGACTGGTTGGATCTCCCTGCTGTCCAAGGGACTCTCAAGAGTCTTCTCCGACACCACAGTTTAAAGGAATCAATTCTTCAGTGCCCAGCCTTCTTTATGGTCCAACTCTCACATCCATACATGACTACTGGAAAAACCATAGCTTTGACTAGAAGTATTGTCTCTGTTTTTTAAAAAGCTGTCTAGGTTTGTCATTGCTTTTCTTCCAAGGAGCAAGCATCTTTTAATTTCATAGGTGCAGTCACCATCCATGGTGATTTTGGAGCCCAAGAAAATAAAGTCTGTCACTGTTTCCATTGTTTCCCCATCTATTTGCCATGAAGTGATGGGACCAGATGCCATAATCTTAGTTTTCAAATGCTGAGTTTTAAGCAAGCTTCTTCACTTTCATCAAGAAGCTCTTTAGTTCTTGTTCGCTCTGCCATAAGGGTGGCATCATGTGCATATCTGAGGTTATTGATATTTCTCCCTGCAATCTTGATTCCAGCTGTGCTTCATCCAGACCAACATTTCACAAGACGTACTCTACATGTAAGTTAAATAAGCAGGGTGACAACATACAGCCTTGACATGCTCTTTTCCCAATGTTGAACCAGTCCGTTTGTTCCACGTCCAGTTCTAACTGATGCTTCTTGACCTGCATACAGGTTTCTCAGGAGGCAGGTAAGGTGGTCTGGTATTCCTGTCTCTTTAAGAATTTTCCACAGTTTTTTGTGATCTACACAGTCAATCTATATGGGTTAGTTGATCTACATGGGTCTTTATATTTAAAGTGGGTTTCATGAAGCCAGTATTGTTGGGTCTTGTTAAATCCGCTCTGACAATCTATCTTTCAATGGATATATTTAGACCTTTGATGTATGAGGTGATTATTGATATGATTAGATATCTGTCTACCATATTTGTTACTGTTTTCTCTGTTACTCTTGTTATTTGTTCCTATTTTTGTACTCTACATTTTCTTCCTGCCTTTTATGAGTTTGAGCATTTTATTTGCTTCCATTTTCTCTTCTTCCTTAGGATATCACTTGAACTTTTTTACTTTTTTTACTTTGGCTGCCCCAAAGTTTGGGCTATATATTTAAAACTACTCCAAGTCCACTTTCACTTTATTGGTAGTGCAGGTACCTTATTGTAATAAAATATTCCTAATCACTCCACCCTCTCCCTTGTATCATTGCTGTCATTCATTTCACCTATACATACCCATTCATAAGTATTCATATGCTGTTATATCAATTAAGAATAATAAGAGTAAACATTTTTAGTTTATCTTCACTTATGCATTCCTTGAAGTCCTTCCTTTCTTTATGAAGATCCAAAGTTTCTGAACTATCATTTTCCTTGCTCTAAAGAACTTTTAATATTTCTTGCAAGGCAGGACTACTGGTGACAATTTTGCTCAATTTTTGTTTGCCTGAGAAAATCTATTTCTGTTTCACTTTTGAATGATAATTTTTCATGATGCAGAATTCTAGATTGGTAAATTTTTGTCTCTTGATTGCCAACTATACTTGGTGTTCTTGGAATGTAGACACATCACTCCAATTTCTGCCTCTGTCTTCACATGGCCCTCTATCATCCATGTCTGTCTGTCAAATCTCCCTCTCCTTTCTCCTATAAGGACACCAATCATTAGTCCATCCTAAATTTAGGATAATCTCATCTTGAGATCCTTAGCTTAATTCTTTTTCAAAGACCCTTATTGCAAATAAGGTCACATTATGAGGTTCTATGTGTACATGTCTCTTCAACCCACTATAAACACATTCAGACGTATTATACAATTGAGCTTGTAGGTAAGGATGACTAACAATGTTTCCCACAAAAATACACATAGAAGTCCAAAAAGATGTATGTATCTAATGCTCGTCCATTTAATTTGTAGTTGGAAAGGTAAGAAACAATATAAAGGTTGAGGCACTTAAAGGACTTATCAAGGATACTATACTGCGTCTATACAGCAGAATACTGCTGCTGCTGCTGCTGCTGCTGCTGCTAAGTGGCTTCAGTCGTGTCCGACTCTGTGTGACCCCATAACAGCAGCTCACCAGGCTCCGCCGTCCCTGGGATTCTCCAGGCAAGAACACTGGAGTGGGTTGCCATTTCCTTCCCCAATGGATGAAAGTGAAAAGTGAAAGTGAAGTCACTCAGTCGTGTCCGACTCTTAGCAACCCCATGGACTGCAGCCCACCAGGCTCCTCCACCCATGGGATTTTCCAGGCAAGAGTACTGGAGTGGGGTGCCATTGCCTTCTCTGACAGCAGAATACTATGCAGATGTTAAAAAGGATAAAGTAAACTTGTGGGGGACCTTTCCTGGCCATCCAGTGGTTAAGACTCCATGGTTCCACTGCAGGAGGCATGGGCTTGATACCTGGTTGGGGAACTAAGATCCTGCATGCCCGTTCTGTGCAGCTGAAAAGGAAGGAAAAGGGATTATCTTGTGGTACTATTAAGTTGAGGGGAGGAAGTTAAAATAGAGAAAGCATTTGTTTTATGGATTTATATATTTTTAATATTTTAATGGAGAAGGAAATAGTAACCCACTCCAGTATTCTTGCCTGGAGAAGTCCAGGGACAGAGAAGCCTGGTGGGCTACAGTCCATAGGGTCGCAAAGAGTTAGACACAACTGAGTGACCACACTTTACACTTTAATATTTTAAATGCCATGTTTTACTTTTATAAATTACTATATATATATGTATATATACACCTTTTTGGAAGAAACTATATGCTTAGGAGGAAGAAAAACAGCTAGGAAGGAAGATGCCATCTAACAATATGATTTTGAAAAAAAAATCATAATTAAATTTAAATATAAGAAGCTGAAGAACTACATTTTTAACTCTCTAATACAAATTGTTGCTATACATTGAATAAATTCTGACAGTTAAAGAAATATTTTTAAGAATATTTCAACAACAGATTAATTTTCAGCAAAAAATACATTGACCATCTATCATTACATTGCTGATTTAGCTGGGCTGGACAGAGGCAGGTTTCAGGCTTAGGCAAATGATTACAATAGTCTTACAATTCAGGCTCTGAATCACCATGACAACATGAACATATAATTATATACATGCATTGGAAGAAAACCAAAGAATGAGAAATACAAAAGCAAGCAGGGATAATTTGAGGGGGTTCTACAGAGGAAAACACAGAAGAAAAATGATTTTTTTAATGTTTCTTACAAAAGAACACCATATTTGTGAAAATAGCTAATTAAATGGATTTAAGTGTAACATAACTTAAACACTATGACCATTTCCTTCTTTCAGCCCTCTTGATTTATCAACTCTCTCAATAGCACACTCAGGAGCATTCAAACAAAACTAAACAGCAATAAAGCTTTTCTAAGCTTCCTGTAATTTGAGTGACAATTTCTATAATTACAAGTATTTGACAACTTTTAAAAATCATTTCTAAATGATCGTGAATATCTGTGAGTTGAGAAGATTATATTTTAAAATGCATTTATATACAAACCTACCATAAAAAAAGCAAAATAAATTAAGTTATTACTGTGTTTAGTCTGTTGGTTTGTAGTGTGATAATATATGAAATAAGAATTTTCAAATAAAGCTAAAGGAAAGAGTTAGTTACTGGATTTAAACACTAGTAGAACCAGCCTGATTCCCTTTTACTGGTGGTTCAGATTCATTAAAAACAGACTCATGTAATTAGTCTGATCCAATTGGAGAGAGATGGAAGGAAGACCTTTAAAATACATGTATCTGCATCAACATTCAAGAATAAACAGAGGAAGGGGAAGGGAAATGATCATATATACCTGAAGCATGTATTAACCCTCTAGATCCAGGGAGACTAAGTAAATCTGCCAGCCCTCAAGAATCACAGGGGGCTTTTTTGTTCAGCATTAAAAAGCATTCATCAAGCACTGTGTTGAGCATTTGGAATAGGAAATAATCTCCATTATCAAATGGCTCACCAGCTAGTTGGGAAGACAAACAAGTAAGTAATTGCCAGGGCATTTGTAGTTAGGAGGACCATACTTTCCACTGTGTCAGACAAATGCAGTTCATACCTGTTATTCTAGCATAATTTTTTAAGTTACAATTAATAGCTTTGACTTCAAATGTGTCCCAGGGTAGACAATAAATTACGTGATCATATTCATAGGAATACTATGGCAACCATGGAAAGGTACTTTCTCCAGCACTAGGAGGGCTTCCAGGAGGAAACACTGCCTGAGGTAAGTGATAAAGAATGAATTAACCAAATGAAGAAGAGGGTGACATCCAAGCTGACATCCAAGCTGAGCTAATGGTATCTTGTCTAAAGTATTTTCCTAACACAATATTTCCTTTGCCCTAAAATTGTGTAATGTCACACATGTGGAAGATACTGCTTCCTCAAATTCCTTTAATAAGCCTCTCTCAGATTCCAAATTCCAAAGGCACACATGCAAATGACACGGGGGCACTTCATAATTTCCCATAAGCTATTTCCGCCCAGGTATCAGGCAGAATCATGATCACAGTGGGGCCCATGGTCACAATTATGTTTTGGACCATCTCTTTTAAGTGTTTGTTCAGTTTTTTTTTGTTTTTTGTTTTTTTAAGAAAAGGCTCCTCATCAATCAGGTGAAGATGTCAATTACCTAGCCCTACCCCTCCCACCAAGTGGGACAGCATGTGACCTCACAGTGTCAGAGTCTGCCTGGGAGGGTTGATCAGCATGTTAGGATTTTACTAAGCATAATGAGTTGCTAGTGACCTTCTTTACCACCACTTGTTAAATCCTGCCTGAAAGTAAAGTCAACACAAAATAAAACAGACCTGACAGATAGAAAATTCTGCACATGTTCTTTGAATCCCTATAGGCAACAATGCCTGAGATACTCTTATTAGATTTTCCCAATATACAACCTAACAATTCCACCCTCAATTGTACAAAGAAAGCATCTTTATTTCTCTGTGATTGTGTAGTATCAGGTGGGGAAGTTAGGGTGGAGAATACACTAGTTTTATCTGGTAACCTCAGTTAAAACCAATAATTTAACTCAGCCCTGGGATTTCTTTGGAAGGAATGATGCTAAAGCTGAAACTCCAGTACTTTGGCCATCTCATGCGAAGAGTTGACTCATTGGAAAAGACTCTGATGCTGGGAGGGATTGGGGGCAGGAGAAGAAGGGGACGACAGAGGATGAGATGGCTGGATGGCATCACCGACTCAATGGACGTGAGTTTGAGTGAACTCCGGGAGTTGGTGATGGACAGGGAGGCCTGGCATGCTGCGATTCATGGGGTCGCAAAGAGTTGGACATGACTGAGTGACTGAACTCAACTGAACTGAACTGTTTAAAAGACTTTGCAGTGTTTCAAAGCTCTGAGCTTTACCATGACTCTTTAACAAAGTATGTAGGTTTGTAAGACGAAGAAGGCGATGGCACCCAACTCTAGTACTCTTGCCTGGAAAATCCCATGGATGGAGGAGCCTGGTGGGCTGCAGTCCATGGGGTTGCTAAGAGTCGGACATGACTGAGCGACTTCACTTTCACTTTTCACTTTCATGCATTGGAGAAGGAAATGGCAACCCACTCCAGTGTTCTTGCCTGGAGAATCCCAGGGACGGGGGAGCCTGGTGGGCTGCCATCTATGGGGTTGCACAGAGTCAGACACGACTAAAGCGACCCAGCAGCAGCAGCAGCAGTTGTGTAAGAGAGAAATACGGCATGGGGGATTTGGAGGAGAAATAGATTCTCTCATCCACAAGTTGTTCCCGGAACTCGTTGATGACTTCCACAGTAAAGTGGATGTTCTAGCTGCTCCACAGATTGCTGACCAGTTAGGTGTGACTACTTCCATCCCTGATCATTCTGCAGGCACCTGATGCTACTGAAGGCTACAGGTGTTCTCTGGGCTGAGACAATGTTCTCAGGGAGCACTGGTCACTTCTTTGCTGAACTAGGCCCCATCGCAGCTCTCAGCAGGGCTATGATCTTCCCTAAAGCAGCCTGGGGACTCCCAGTTTGTTTCTGGTTCAGGTGTCTACACCACAGCCCTTGGCTATAGACTTGGTCCCCATCACAAGGAAAGACCCTTTAGATAAACTCACCACCAGCTATCTTTCCTATCCCTCCATAGGGCACAAGTGAACTTCTGGATCCTTTCCACAATACATGGGATCTAAGGGAGATTCAGACCTAATAACTTGGATACTCTCTTCAACTGTGTTGAGTCAAAGTAACTTGGACATAGCCAGGCAGGTTACCTGATTCCAGACTGCAATAGGAACTAGAGCAGAATCCCGGTGTCTATGACTTCCCCCTGTAAGACTGCAGCATAGAAAGACATCTCATTACCAGTTTTTCTATACTGGAGTGAGTTGCCATTTCCTTCTCCAACTCTAACTCTAGGAGGGTAAAAAAAAAACACAAAAACAGCTTTTACTTTTCCCTCTGTGTCGCTAAGTCCCTCCATATTTAAAACTCTATAGTCAGAAAAGCAAAAGAAAACGAAAACTCCATGATCTGGTTTGCTGGCTTGCCTCTTCTGTTAAAGGAAGAGATGGAGTTTACAGAATTCTTTTCTTTAACAACCTACTTCTCACTTTCAAGTCTGTCAACCTTGTATGCTTGAAAACTCTTCTTTGGAATAGTTAATTTTTCTTTTTCTTTACATCCCATACAGTTACAACCCTAATTTAAGCCCCAACCCTCATCTCAGAGAAATGTTGATGAGATATTTAACACCAAACAGATACATAATTTAGAAAATACCAGAGAATGGAAGGAGTAATATGTGTGAGTAATCATAACATCCAATTTGAGCAACCCAAAAAATAACTGAAAGCATATTAATTTATTACTTAAAATATCCTAGATGAACAGTTCTCAAAGCATGACCCTCAGATTAGCATTATTAGAAATGCAGATTCTTGGACATTCCCTAGACCAAATGAATCAAAAATTCCAGAGATGGGTACCCAAAGCCCTCATTTTAGCCAGCCTCCTAAGGAACTGTGATGCATACTAAAATTTAAGAACTGCTTTATGTATATTTACATAAAAGGACTGCCTACAAAATGATTAAGGTATTCTCACAGGTTTCTCAGACTATCATTGTAGAAGAAACACTGTGGGTGGCCTCCTGACTAATATAACATTTCCTGTTTAATGCTTCATTCTCTCAGAGGGCTAATGACATGGGAATGGGGGAGAAATAATAAGGGATGACATGAGCATAAGGATGGACATGAGCGGCACAAATATAAAATAACTGAGGAACACAACGTACCCAGTTGGTAAGACATGTGAGATATGTAATTTAGAAAATACTGGAGAATGAAAGGAGTAATATGCGTGAGTAATGATAACATCTATCTGAGCAGAGGCTTATTTTGGCCTCATGGTAAGTCTATTGGTTTATCAACCCAGGTTGTAAGCAATAGAAACTAAATCCAGCTGCCTTTTTGGTGACTTGAAAGGAAGACCGAAGAAGCACCTGTTCATCTGGGAACAAATAAAAATAAAGGCACTTCCAGGGGATCCAAGTAGCGAGAACTGACAGATGCCTCTTCAAGAATTCACCACCAACGTAAGCCAGAAATAAGACATCTTTTTTCACCTTTCTGTAAATCCTCTCAGGAAATACTGTTCCAGAGAAAGACTAATAGACTAGTTTGAATGTCCACTCTTTGGTGAGAGAAAGTCAGGACACCTTGAGTAATAGTCTCACTAAGGGGGACGAATAAATCCCAAAAAGGATATCAAGCTGCTGTCTTTAAAAAAAAGAGAGAGAAATGGATATTGGAAGGCCAAGAAATGTCCATCACAGTAATATCAAAAAGCAAGTATTAGCTGAGGAACCTGAGAAGCTGTGTTCAAAATCCCACAGCCAGTGAAGCTCAAAGGAAACCCAAACTTCTGACACCATACATCACTTCTATACCCTTTTCACCCCACTCATCTGATTTTATGACTTTAACCTCTGAAATAACCTTTAATCCTGAAATAATGAAGTCTACATTGAGAAAATAGTAAATATGAGCATGAACTATTAAAAAAAAAAAACAAATTTCAGAGTCAAAGAGTGACCCTACTAACATACTTCTCCCCTATTTTCTTCACTTTTCCTCTGATGTGCTCAAAGTGAGCTGTGCTGTACCCCCAGAAAATGAATTGGGCTTAAAGTAAATTGTCTTAGCTTTGCCACAGACTAGCTTTGAGACCTTTGGCAGGTTACTTAACAACTCCAAGCATCAGTTTTCTCATCTGAAAAATGAATGAATGGGTTGGATATTATCTCTAAAACCCCATTTCCAAGACCAGAAGCAATTAAAATAAAAATAAGATCTATTTACTTCTAAGGCCACTGATTTTGTCTGTCTATAAGCTCCTAGAGAGCTGATATTGTATCTTCTTGTTCACTGCAACTTTTCCAGTATATATAAAATGATTCCCCCGAAAGTTTGTCTAATGCCACCATTTGCAGAAATCATAATCAAACAACAAGGAGATATGGCCCTTGACTGAAATTATAGAAAGGAAGGTCCTTCCTGTTTCCCAGTGCCTGGGTTTGCCTGCTCTCTTCCACCACCTCAGATACCAAAAAGAATCTTTCTAGATAAAATGTTTAAATCTATGTATATGTTTATAAATGTAAAATAGAAGTGTTTTAATAATTACACAAGAAATAGCCTTACATGCATCGCTGAATTTTTGATTCAAATTATGTCACAGAAAAGTATACATTTTTAACTATAAATACATCTACCTTTCCTCGCACTGCATTGATCTGGCCCTTTATGTAAAACAATACTACTAATTCCTATTAAAGCTTCCCAGAATAAAAAGCTATTTTGTGGACACAGAAATCCACTTTTTCGAAATCTCATTTCTTTTTATCTTTGACACTGCCATTCTGCTCTCTTTGTGAAAAAAGAGTAAATCCTTTCAGAGCCTACAGGCTCAAACACCATAGCGACTGAGATTACCATTCCTGACACCCTAGCTGAATAAACCTTAAGGGGCATTTCTTCTCACCTTTCACCTCGAAATAATCACAGCACTGAAAGTGTAGGCTCTTGGGTGACAAATGACAGGAAAATCATCCTTCACACTTTAGCCTTGGAAATTGACTTCAATAATGGTTTATAAAGCTACCCTTTAAAAACTAAATTTTGCCAGGAATAATGCCAAATTTAAAAAGAAAAACATGTATGAACAACAGAAGCTACTTATTTTTGCACTCGTTCTCAAGTACTTCAAATCTTCTCCACGCTTCCACATTCCCAAAAATATTTTCACTTATGATTTTATATTTTTAAAGCATTGGATGAAACTTTTCTTTATTGTATCATCGCTAATTTGAGAGTCAATGAACTCTTCCATGGCTAAAACTCCCATCTGATAATCTCTGCATGGTAATTTAAGTGTGCTACACATAGTAGGTTTTTAGGTACTCAAATTAATTTAAAATTCCTTAATAAATGCAAGGAGGCATATAGGTACAACCCAATGTCTTTCTGGCAATGAAGACTTAATCAGCTCAAAACAGTATTCCAAACTCATTATTTTTTTCCCGTTTCTCCCCGCACCCTCACCTTCCCATTATCTCATCACCAATTTCCTTATAAAAACCCCCCAAATGAAATAGCCCTTGTCACATTTAACTCCTCTCTCACTCCTTATCCTACCTGATCTCTGAATCTCACAGTAGCTATCTCAGAGATGTCTCTGAAATGTGCCGCCTTGTCCAAAAAGGCCTTAATACAGACCTTCCTCATCTCTTGTGGGAACTACCATAATAGTTACTTCTCTTTAGCCTTCTTGATTCTGTTTCTTCCCACTACACTCTATGCTTAGCTCTGTCAGCCACCATCTTCCCAAAACACAGTGATGGTCATATCAGCCTCCAATTTATCATTCCAGATGTAGAGAGACCAATCACTGGCAGAATGATGCAGCAAAGATGGGAGGGAGCAGAAAAAGAAATTCTCCACTGTCTCTCTCCTCCTATCCTCTGCTGCTGCTGCTGCTAAGCTGCTTCAGTCGTGTCCGACTCTGTGCGACCCCATAGACGGAAGCCCACCAGATTCCCCCGTCCCTGGGATTCTCCAGGCAAGAACACTGGAGTGGGTTTCCATTTCCTATCCTCTAACCTCCTGCTATAATCTCCAATTGCTGAATCCAAATGGAAGCCACAAAGGATCCTGGCTGATGCAGACTCTGAGGGATAACTTCCAAGGGTACACAACAGGGCAGAGCCCAGTAAAGAACTGACTGAGGGCACATGTAGAATAACCTGCACAACCCTACCCTTCCTTCATCTTCCTCTCAACCCAAAAGATCTGGCTTAAAAGGTAACTTCCCAGGCAGAGTTACTTACCCTCTTCTCTATTTTTTCTCTTCTCTCTCTATATATATATCACTTACAACATTTCACTGCAATTTGTCTATTTATCTATTGTTTTTCTCAAAAGCTAGAACACTATCTCATGTTTAATTCACACATTCAGTTCAGTTACTCAGTCCTGTCCGACTCTTTGCGACCCCATGAATCGCAGCACGCCAGGCCTCCCTTTTCATCATCAACTCCCAGAGTTCACTCAGACTCACGTCCATTGAGCCAGTGATGCCATCCAGCCATCTCATCCTCTGTTGTCCCCTTCTCCTCCTGCCCCCAATCTCTCCCAGCCAAAGTACTGGAGTTTCAGCTTTAGCATCATTCCTTCCAAAGAAATCCCAGGGCTGATCTCCTTCAGAATGGACTGGTTGGATCTCTTTGCAGTCCAAGGGACTCTCAAGAGTCTTCTCCAACACCACAATTCAAAAGCATCAATTCTTCGACACTCAGCTTTCTTCACAGTCCAACTCTCACATCTATACATGATCACTGGAAAAACCATAGCCTTGACCAGACGGACCTTTGTTGGCAAGGTAATGTCTCTGCTTTTGAATATACTATCTAGGTTGGTCATAACTTTCCTTCCAAGGAGTAAGTGTCTTTTAATTTAATGGCTTTTACTGACGTATTATTGACCCTCCATGTTTGTGAATGGGTTGAGATGGAAACAGGGCTTCCCCAATAGTTTGCAAAGGAAGAAATAATCAAAATTAGATACCATATACCTAATCCGTAGACCCTTCCTGATGCCAGACTGAAGTCCCTTGTGTCCACATGGCCTAAAGGAAATGCATGGGGAATACCACAGACCTGATTAAAAAAGGGCTCTGTAATGAATTAATGGATCAGGAGACTACTTCCACGACTCATACAGATTCCCTGTCTTAGTCCCCTTAGGAACCTATAGAAAAATCCCACAGACTGGATGACTGTATAAACTGCAGAAATTTATTTCTCATAGTACTGGAGGCTGTGTAACACTCAAGATTAGGTGTCAGCATATTTGGTATCTGGCGAGAGCCCACTTCCTAGTTCATAACTGGCCATGTTTCTTTACTATATTCTCACACAGGGGAAGGGTTACTGGACTCTCTGCAGTCTCTTTTGTGCTTAGTTGCTTCAGTCATGTCCAACTCTTTGCAACCCCATGGACTCCTCTGTCCATGGGATTCTCCAGGCAAGAATACTGGAGTGGGTTGTGAAGCCCTCCTCCAGGGGATCTTCCTGACCCAGGGGTTGAACCCATGTCTCTTATGTCTCCTGCACTGGCAGGCAGGTTCTTTACCACTAGCGCCACCTGGCAAGTCAAGGGCTCTAATGCCATTTACAACAGTTTCACCTTGATGACTTAATCATATCTCAAATGCCCCACTTCCAAATACCATTACAATAGGGATTAAGTTTCAACATAAGAATCTGTGGGGGGTGGAGAACACAAACATTCAGTTTATGGCACTCTCTAAAGCCTCCTAGAGTCTCTTCTCATGGCATCTCTGGTGCCCTCTGCACACACTAACATTTAGCTTAGTCACTGTGGTATAAACATATGTGCTGTGTATGTCACACAGCATGACTTCAAAAATCCCATCTCACTTGAAACTGAGACAGTGTTATATTTCTGCACATAAACTCTATGTGTAATTTTCTCTCTAGAAAGTATTCTTACAATTTCTCCTAGATTTTTTGTCTGCATTTTTTAAATAAGGATGTATAATTTACATGGACAATTATCTGTTATGGTATAGCCATAAGACAGAATAGCATGCAGCAATTAAAATGTTTATAGAGACATTTTAATGACACACTTATGATAAAATTTTAAATAAGCAAAAGGAAGCTACAAAGTTGAATATGATTTCAACCAGGTAAAACAAAACATTCTTTAAAGGACAATATAACAAAATATTTAATAGTGGTTATCTCTCATTGTGGGACTATGATTTTTATTCTTCTGCCTATACTTCTCTGTGTTTGCTATGATTTTCTAAAAGAGTCATAAGTATTTTTTAAATCAATTTATTTTGCAAGTCTATTGTTGACGAGTCCAACAGAGCACAGTGAATTCTGGTACAATTTTAATACTGTCACAGTCTCTTAGAATCAAGTTATATCTCAGTTTCTAAAACAGTTCTCTTAATTCAAGACTAAAAATGGCAGATACATTTTTAAAGCTAAATTATTTTGGTGAGGTCTTAATATTACTCCTCAGTTCATCACCACCACCAAAGCAAAGTTTCCGTCTCACACTATCTTATCCCCCTAACACAGTCATATTCTTCTTCTTATCTACCCAAAAACCTTGGAAATATTCATTTCTTTATTCACTTGTTCATCCAACTAGCATTTATTTAATACTTCCTTGATACCAAACACTAAGTGTATATACTGACAATAAAAGACACCCTGACTTTAGGGAGTTTTGGGTTTGGTGAAAGGAGACATAAACAATTTTAGTATAAATATGATCACTGAAGCCAGAAAACAGTTTATAATTAGAGCTCTATTTCCACCTGGGAGTCAGAGATTTCACAGAGGAGGTAATGCTTATTTGACACCAGGAAGATCAGTAGCTGCATGTCAGATAATCCAGTAGGGAGAAGATCATATACTCAAGGCAATGGGTGGGATGTTCTGGAACTGCAAGGTACTCAGTTTGGTCAGAGTGTAAACCTGGAGCAGAGAGATGAAGCCACACTCCTAACCAGGGAACAGATCATAAAGAGACTTCCTTGTCCTAATATAATCTTCCCTGATGGCTCAGATGGTAAAGAATCTGCCCGCAATCCAGTTTTTCCTACAGTCAGTCCCTCCCTCATCAGGAAGCTTCCACAAGCCTCTTATCCTCATCCATCAGAGGGCAGACAGAACAAAAACCACAGTCACTGAAAACTAACCAAACTGATCACATGGATCATAGCCTTGTCTAACTAAATGAAACTATGAGCCATGACGTGTAGGGCCACCCAAGATGGACAGGTCATGGTGGAGAGTTCTGACAAAATGTGGTCCACTAGACAAGGGAATGGCAAACCACTTCAGCATTCTTGCCTTGAGAACCCCGTGAATAGTAAGAAAACACAAAAAGATATGACATTGAAAGATGAACTCCCCAGGACGGTAGATGTCCAATATGCTGCTGGAGAAGAGCAGAGAAGTAGCTCCAGAAGGAATGAAGAGGCTGAGCCAAAGCAGAAACAACACTCAATTATGGAAATGACTGGTGGTGAAAATAAAGTCCAGTGCTATTAGACAAAATATTGCATAGAAACCTGGAATGTTAGGTACACGAATCAAGGTAAATTGGAAGTGGTCAAACAGGAGATGGCAAGAGTGGACACTGACATTTTAGGAATCAGTGAACTAAATTGGACTGGAATGGGTGAAATTAATTCAGCTAATCATTATAACTACTACTACTGTGGGCAAGAATCCCTTAGAAGAAATGGAGTAGCCCTCACAGTCAGCAAAAGAATCTGAAAGGCAGTTCTTGGGTGCAATCTCAAAAACAACAAAATGATCTCTGTTTGTTTTCAAGGCAAACCATTCAATATCATAGTAATCCAAATCTATCCCACAACCTCTAATGCCAAATAAGTTGAAGTTGAATGGTTCTATGAAGACCTACAAGACCTCCTAGAATTAACACCCAAAATAGATGTCCTTTTCATTATAGGGGACTGGAATGCAAAAGCAGGAAGTCAAGAGATACCTGGAGTAACAGGCAAGTTTGGTCTTGGAGTACAAAATGAAGCAGGGCAAAGGCTAACAAAGTTTTGTGAAAAGAATGCACTGGTCATAGCAAACACCCTCTTCCAATAACACAAGAGAAGACTCTACACATGGACATCACCAGATGGTCAATACTGAAATCAGATTGATCATATTCTTTGCAGCCAAAGATGGAGAAGCTCTATACCGTCAGCAAAAACAAGACCGGGAGCTGACTGTAGCACAGATCATGAACTCCTTATTGTAAAATTCAGACTTATATTGAACAAATTAGGGAAAACCACTAGGCCATTCAGGTATGATCTAAATCAAATCCTTACAATTACACAGTGGAAGTGACAAATAGATTCAAAGGATTAGATCTGATAGAGTACCTGAAGAACTATGGACAGAGGTTCATGACACCGTACAGGAGTCAGTGATAGAGATCATTCCCAAGAAAAAGAAATGCAAAAAGGCAAAACAGTTGTCTGAGAAAGCCTTACAAATAGTAGCTGAGAAGAGAAGAGAAGTGAAAGGCAAAGGAAAGGAAAGATATATCCATCTGAATGCAGAGTTCCAAAGAAAAGAATGGAGCGAAAAGAAAGCGTTCCTAAGTAATCAATGCAAAGAAATAGAGGAAAACAATAAAATGGGAAACAATAAGGTCTCTTCAAGGAAATTAGAAATACCAAGGGAATATTTCATGCAAAGATGGGGACAATAAAGGACATAAGTGGTATGGACCTAACAGAAGCAGAATATATTAGGAAGTGGCAAGAATACACAAAAGAACTATGCAAAAAGATCTTAATGACCCAGATAACCACGAGGGTGTGATCACTCACCTAGAGCCAGATATCCCGGAGTGTGAAGTCAAGTGAGCCTTAGGAAGCATCACTATGAACAAAGCTAGTAGAGGTAATGGAATTCCAGCTGAGCTATTTCAAATCCTAAAAGATGATGCTGTGAAAGTGTTGCAATCACTATGCCGGCAAATTTGGAAAATTCAGCAGTGGCCACAGGACTGGAAAAGGTCGATTTTCCCCATTCCAATCCCAAAGAAAGGCAATGCTAAACAATGTTCAAACTACTGCACAATTGCACTCATTTCACACACTAGCAAAGTAATGCTCGAAATTCTCCAAGCTAGGCTTCAATGGTATGTAAACCAAGAGCTTCCAGGTGTTCACGCTGGAGTTAGAAAAGGCAGAGGAACCAGACATCAAATCGCCAATATCTGTTGGATCATAGAAAAAGCAAGAGAGTTCCAGAAAACATCTGCTTTTGCTTCACTGACTACACTAAAGCTTTTGACTGTGTGAATCACAACAAACAGTGAAAAATACTTCAAGATATGGGAATATCAGACTACCATACCTGCCTCCTGAGAAATCTGTATGCAGGTCAAGAAGCAACAGTTAGAACTGGACATAGAACAATGGAGTGGTTCCAAATTGGGAAAGGAATACATCAAGGTTGTATATTGTCACCCTGCTTATTTAACTTACATACATTGTACATCATGAGAAATGCCAGGCTGGATGAAGCTCAAGCTGGAATCAGGATTGCTGGGAGAAATATCAATAACCTCAGATATGTATATGACACCAGCCTTATGGCAGAAATGAAGAGGAACTAATGAGCCTCTTGATGAAGGTGAAAGAGGAGAGTGAAAAGGCTGGCTTACAACTCTGTATTCAAAAGCAAAGATCATAGCATTTGGTCCCATCACTTCATGGCAAATAGATGGGGAAACAATGGAAACGTGACAGACTTTATTTTGGGGGCTCCAAAATCACTGTAGATGATGACTGCAGCTGTGAAATTAAAGACACTTACTCCTTGGAAGGAAAGTTATGACCAACCTGCTGCTGCTGCTGCTGCTAGGTCGCTTCAGTTGTGTCCGACTCTGTGCAACCCCATAGACGGCAGCCCACCAGGCTCCCCCGACCCTGGGATTCTCCAGGCAAGAACACTGGAGTGGGTTGCCATTTCCTTCTCCAATGCATGAAAGTGAAAAGTGAAAGTGAAGTCGCTCAGTCGTGTCCAACTCTTTGCGACCCCCAGATGGCAGCCTACCAGGCTCCTCCGTCCATGGGATTTCTAGACAGCATATTAAAAAGCAGAGACATTACTTTGCCAACAAAGGTCCATCTAGTCAAAGCTGTGGTTTTTACAATACTCATGTATGGGTGTGAGAGTTGGACTGTGAAGAAAGCTGAGCACTGAAGAATTGATGCTTTTGAACTGTGGTACTGGAGAAGACTCTTGGCAGTCCCTTGACTGCAAGGAGATCAAAGCAGTTGATCCTAAAAGAAATCACCCTGACTATTCATTGGAAGGACTGATACTGAAGCTGAGGCTCCAACACTTTGGGCAGCTGATGTGAAGAGCTGACTCCTTAGAAAAGACCCTGATGCTGGGAAAGATTGAAGGCAGGAGAAGGGGATGACAGAAGATGAGATGATTACATTGAATCACCAACTCAATTGGTGTGAGTATGAGCAAGATCAGGGAATCAGTGATAGGGAAGGCTGGCGTGCTGCAGTCCATGAGGTTGCAAAGAGTTGGACATTACTGAGCAGCTGAACTGATGACCCCTCAATCCCACCACTGGACATATACTTTGAGCATACCATAATACAAAAAGATATACCCCAATGTTCATTGCAGCACTATTTATATTAGCCAGGACTGGAAGCAAACTAAATGTTCAACCATTAATTTTTAGCATAGAAAAGTATATAAATATGTTAACAATTTTAAGGTAAAGAAATAAATTATTTTCAAGCCATTAAAAGGGAAAAAGGAACAGAGAAATAATTTCATCTAGGTGGTAAAATCAAGATAAGATATATATGTATGTATATATACATGTACACCCTTTATATAAAGTATTATAAAATACAAACATAAAATAAGATGGTAGAAATAAGACCAAACATATCAGTAAAACTAAATTAAAGATTTTACTTCTAGCAATATGCTACTTATGATAACAAAAGTTTAAAAAATGAATCATAGATAAACATGTCAGGCAAATCACAATAAAAGAAAGTATGTGTGCCATTATTAGCATAAAAAAGTTAAAATGCAAGTCAAAAAGCATGAAATGGGACAAGGAAGGTTTATAACAAAATAAGCTGTAATTCCCCCAGGAAGATAACTACAGTCATGAACCATCAGAACTAAATAAAGTACCATCAAAATATAATGCAAAAACTATGAGAATCCAACAACACATTAAAAAGATCATACATCATGACCACGTGGGCTTTATCCCAAGGATGCAAGGATTCTTCAATATCCACAAATCAATCAATGTAATACACCATATTAACAAATTGAAAAATAAAAGCCATATGATTATCTCAATAGATGCAGAGAAAGCCTTTGACAAAATTCAACATCCATTTATGATAAAAACTCTCCAGAAAGCAGGAATAGAAGGAACATACCTCAACATAATAAAAGGTATATATGACAAACCCACAGCAAACATTATCCTCAATGGTGAAAAACTGAAAGCATTTCCCCTAAAGTCAGGAACAAGACAAGAGTGCCCACTTTCACCACTACTATTCAACATAGTTTTGGAAGTTTTGGTCATAGCAATCAGAGCAGAAAAAGAAAAAAAAGGAATCCAAATGGGAAAAGAAGAAGTAAAACTCTCACTGTTTGCAGATGACATGATCCTGTACATAGAAAACCCTAAAGACTCCACCAGAAAATTACTAGAGCTTACCAAAAGAGGAACTCCCCAGGTCATTAGGTGCTACTGGAGATCAGTGGAGAAATAATTCCAGAAAGAATGAAGGGATGGAGCCAAAGCAAAAACAATACCCAGCTGTGGATGTGACTGGTGATAGAAGCAAGATCCGATGCTGTAAAGAGCAATATTGCATAGGAACCTGGAATGTCAGGTCCATGAATCAAGGCAAATTGGAAGTGGTCAAACAAGAGATGGCAAGGGTGAACGTCAACATTCTAGGAACCAGCGAACTAAAATGGACTGGAATGGGTGAATTTAACTCAGATGACCATTACATCTACTACTGCGGGCAGGAATCCCTCAGAAGAAATGGAGTAGCCATCATGGTCAACAAAAGAGTCTGAAATGCAGTACTTGGATGCAATCTCAAAAACGACAGAATAATCTCTGTTCATCTCCAAGGCAAACCATTCAATATCAGAGTTATCCAAGTCTATGCCCCAACCAGTAACGCTGAAGAAACTGAAGTTGAACAGTTTTATGAAGACCTACAAGACATTTTAGAACTAACACCGAAAAAAGATGTCCTTTTCATTATAAGGGACTGGAATGCAAAAGTAGGAAGTCAAGAAAAACCTGGAGTAACAGGCAAATTTGGCCTTGGAATGCAGAATGAAGCAGGGCAAAGACTAATAGCGTTTCGCCAAGAAAATGCACTGGTCATAGCAAACACCCTCTTCCAACAACACAAGAGAAGACTCTACACATGGACATCACCAGATGGTCAACACCGAAATCAGACTGATTATATTCTTTGCAGCCAAAGATGGAGAAGCTCTATACAGTCAACAAAAACAAGATCAGGAGCTGCCTGTGGCTCAGATCATGAACTCCTTATTACCAAATTCAGACTCAAATTGAAGAAAGTAGGGAAAACCGCTAGACCATTCAGGTATGACCTAAATCAAATCCCTTATGATTATACAGTGGAAGTGAGAAATAGGTTTAAGGGCCTAGATCTGATAGATAGAGTGCCTGATGAACTATGGAATGAGGTTCGTGACATTGTACAGGAGACAGGGATCAAGACCATCCCCATGGAAAAGAAACGCAAAAAAGCAAAATGGCTGTCTGGGGAGGCCTTACAAATAGTTGTGAAAAGAAGAGAGACGAAAAGCAAAGGAGAAAAGGAAAGATATAAGCATCTGAATGCAGAGTTCCAAAGAATAGCAAGAAGGGATAAGAAAGCCTTCCTCAGTGATCAATGCAAAGAAATAGAGGAAAACAACAGAATGGGAAAGACTAGAGATCTCTTCAAAAAAATTAGAGATACCAAGGGAACATTTCATGCAAAGATGGGCTCGATACAGGACAGAAATGGTCTGGACCTAACAGAAGCAGAAGATATTAAGAGGTGGCAAGAATACATGGACGAACTGTACAAAAAAGATCTTCACGACCCAGATAATCATGATGAGGTAGGTGATCACTAACCTAGAGCCAGACATCTTGGAAAGTGAAGTCAAGTGGGCCTTAGAAAGCATCACTACGAACAAAGCTAGTGGAGGTGATGGAATTCCAGTTGAGCTGTTTCAAATCCTGACAGATGATGCTGTCAAAGTGCTGCACTCAATATGCCAGCAAATTTGGAAAACTCAGCAATGGCCACAGGACTGGAAAAGGTCAGTTTTCATTCCAATTCCAAAGAAAGGAAATGCCAAAGAATGCTCAAACTACCACACAATTGCATTCATCTCACATGCTAGTAAACTAATGCTCAAAATTCTACAAGCCAGGCTTCAGCAATACGTGAACCGTGAACTCCATGATGTTCAAGCTGGTTTTAGAAAAGGCAGAGGAACCAGAGATCAAATTGCCAACATCCGCTGGATCATTGAAAAAACAAGAGAGTTCCAGAAAAACATCTATTTCTGCTTTATTGACTATGCCAAAGCCTTTGACTGTGTGGATCACAATAAACTGTGGAAAATTCTGAAAGAGATGGGAATACCAGACCACCTAACCTGCCTCTTGAGAAATCTGTATGCAGGTCAGGAAACAACAGTTAGAACTGGACATGGAACAACAGGCTGGTTCCATATAGAAAAAGGAGTACGTCAAGGCTGTATATTGTCACCTTGCTTATTTAACTTCTATGCAGGGTACATCATGAGAAATGCTGAACTGGAAGAAACATATGCTGGAATCAAGATTGCCGGGAGAAATATCAATCACCTCAGATATGCAGATGACACCACCCTTATGGCAGAAAGTGAAGAGGAACTAAAAAGCCTCTTGATGACAGTGAAAGAGGAAAGCAAAAAAGTTGGCTTAAAGCTCAACATTCAGATAACGAAGATCATGGCATCCAGTCCCATCACTTCATGGGAAATAGATGGGGAAACAGTAGAAACAGTGTCAGACTTTATTTTGGGGGGCTCCAAAATCACTGCAGATGGTGATTGCAGCCATGAAATTAAAAGACACTTACTCCTTGGAAGAAAAGTTATGACCAACCTAGATAGCATATTGAAAAGCAGAGACATTACTTTGCCAACAAAGGTCCATCTAGTCAAGGCTATGGTTTTTCCTGTGGTCATGTATGGATGTGAGAGTTGGACTGTGAAGAAAGCTGAGCACCAAAGAATTGATGCTTTTGAACTGTGGTGTTGGAGAAGACTCTTGAGAGTCCCTTGGACTGCAAGGAGATCCAACCAGTCCATTCTGAAGGAGATCAACCCTGGGATTTCTTTGGAAGGAATGGTGCTAAAGCTGAAACTCCAGTATTTTGGCCACCTCATGAGAAGAGTTGACTCATTGGAAAAGACTCTGATGCTGGGAGGGATTGGGGGCAGGAGGAGAAGGGGACGACAGAGGATGAGATGGCTGGATGGCATCATGGACTCGATGGACGTGAGTCTGAGTGAACTCCGGGAGATGGTGATGGACAGGGAGGCCTGGCGTGCTGCAATTCATGGAGTCGCAAAGAGTCAGACACGACTGAGCGACTGAACTGAACCTAATCAATGAATATAGTAAAGTTGCAGGACATAAAATCAACACACAGAAATCCCTTGCAATCCTATACACTAATAATGAGAAAATAGAAAGAGAAATTAAGGAAACAATCCCATTCACCATTGCAACGAAAAGAATAAAATACTTAGGAATATATCTACCTAAAGAAACTAAAGACCTATAATAAAAACCTATAAAACACTGGTGAAAGAAATCAAAGAGGACACTAATAGATGGAGAAATATACCGTTTTCATGGATTAGATATCAATACAGTGAAAATGAGTATACTACCTAAAGCAATTTATAGATTCAGTGTAATCCCTATCAAGCTACCAGCAGTATTTTTCACAGAGCTAGAACAAATAATTTCACAATTTGTATGGAAATACAAAAAACCTTGAATAGTCACAGCAATCTTGAGAAAGAAGAATAGAACTGGAGAAATAACTGCCTGACTTCAGGCTCTACTACAAAGCCACAATCATCAAGACAGTATGGTACTGGCACAAAGAAATATAGATCAATGGAACAAAATAGAAAGCCCAGAGATAAGATGTCCATAGGTGTGTGGATTTATCTTTGACAAAGGAGGCAAGAATATACAATGGAGAAAAGACAATCTCTTTAACAAGTGGTGCTGGGAAAATGGCTCAACCACTTGTAAAAGAAAGAAACTAAAACACTTTCTAACACCATTCACAAAAATAAACTCAAAATGGATTAAAGATCTAAACGTAAGACCGGAAACTATAAAACTCCTAGAAGAGAACATAGGCAAAACACTCTCTGACATAAATCACAGCAGGATCCTCTATGACCCACCTCCCAGAATATTGGAAATAAAAGCAAAAATAAACAAATGGGACCTAATTAAAATTAAAAGCTTCTGCACAACAAAGGAAACTCTAAGCAAGGTGAAAACAGCCTTCAAAATGGGAGAAAATAATAGCAAATTAAGCAACTGACAAAGAATTAATCTCAAAAATATACAAGCAACTCCTGCAGCTCAATTCCAGAAAAATAAAAGACCCAATCAAAAAATGGGCCAAAGAACTAAACAGACATTTCTCCAAAGAAGACATACAGATGGCAAAAAAAAAAAAAAAAACACAAACACATGAAAAGATGCTCAACATCACTCATTATCAGAGAAATGCAAATCAAAACCACAAGGAGGTACCATTTCACACCAGTCAGAATGGCTGCTATCCAGAAGTCTACAAGCAATAAATGCTGGAGAGGGTGTGGAGAAAAGGGAACCCTTTTACAGTGTTGGTGGGAATGCAAACTATTTCAGCCATTATGGAGAACAGTGTGGAGATTCCTTTAAAAACTGGAAATAGAACTGCCTTATGACCCAGCAATCCCACTGCTGGGCATACACACCAAGAAAACCAGAATTCAAAGAGACACGTGTACCCCAATGTTCATCACAGCACTGTTTATAATAGCCAGGACATGGAAGCAACCTAGATGTCCATCAGCAGACAAATGGATAAGAAAGCTGTGGTACATATACACAATGGAGTATTACTCAGCCATTAAAAAGAATACATTTGATTCAGTTCTAATGAAGTGGATGAAACTGGAGCCTATTATACAGAGTGAAGTAAGCCAGAAAGAAAAACACCAATGCAGTATACTGACACATATATACGGAATTTAGAAAGATAGTAATGATAACCCTGTATGCAAGACAGCAAAAGAGACACAGATGTATAGAACAGTCTCTTGGACTCTGTGGGAGAGGGAAAGGGTGGGATGATTTGGGAGAATGGCATTGAAACATGTATAATATCATATGTGAAATGAATTGCCAGTCCAGGTTTGACGCATGATACAGGACGCAAGGGGCTGGTGCACTGGGATGACCCAGAGGGATGGTATGGGGAGGGAGGCAGGAGGGGAGTTCATGATGGGGAACACATGTACAACCCGTGGTGGATTCATGTTGATGTATGGCAAAACCAATACAATATTGTAAAGTAATTAGCCTCCAATTAAAATAAATAAATTTGTATTAAAAAAGATATAATGCAAAAACTATTAGAAAAAACATGAAGTTAGTCACAAAGTCAAAATTATAACAGAAAACCTTAACTCATCTCTCTCAGGAAAGGACAGGATAAGTAGGCAAGAAATAAAGAAGTTTACAGAGAATTTGAATAACTATTACTAGACTTATTTTAATAATGTATACAGAATGAATATCAAACACAAAGAATATCTTTCCTTTCAAAGAACTGTAAAATGTTACCCAGAAAGTAGCCATGTGTAAAGTCACAATAAACCATCAATGAATTCTTCAAAGTTGAAATTTACAGCCCATTCAGTTCAGTTCAGTTCAGTTCCTCAGTCGTGTCCAACTCTTTGCAACTCCATGAATCGCAGCACGCCAGGGCTCCCTGTCCATCACCAGCTCCCAGAGTTAACTCAAACTCATGTCCATCGAGTCAATGATGCCATCCAGCCATCTCATCCTCAGTCGTCCCCTTCTCCTCCTGCCCCCAATCCCTCCCAGCATCAGAGTCTTTTCTAATGAGTCAACTCTTCGCATGAGGTGGCCAAAGTACCAGAGTTTCAGCTTTAGCATCATTCCTTCCAAAGAATACCCAGGACTGATCTCCTTTAGAATGGACTGATTGGATCTCCTTGCAGTCCAAGGGACTCTCAAGAGTCTTCTCCAACACCACAGTTCAAAAGCATCAATTCTTCAGTGCTCAGCTTTCTTCACAGTCCAACTCTCACGTCCATACATGACCACTGGAAAAACCATAGCTTTGACTAGACGGACCTTTGTTGGCAAAGTAATGTCTCTGCTTTTCAATATGCTATCTAGATTGGTCATAATTTTCCTTCCATGGAGTAAGCGTCTTTTAATTTCATGGCTGCAATCACCATCCGCAGTGATTTTGGAGCCCAAAAAAATAAAGTCTGACACTGTTTCCACTGTTTCCCCATCTATTTCCCATGAAGTGATGGGACCAGATGCCATGATCTTCGTTTTCTGAATGTTGAGCTTTAAGCCAACTTTTTCACTCTCCTCTTTCACTGTCATCAAGAGGCTTTTTAGTTCCTCTTCACTTTCTGCCATAAGGGTGGTGTCATCTGCATATCCGAGGTTATTGATATTTCTCCCGGCAATCTTGATTCCAGCTTGTGCTTCTTCCAGCCCAGCGTTTCTCATGATGTACTCTTCATATAAGTTAAATAAGCAAGGTGACAATATACAGCCTTGACATACTTCTTTTCCTATTTGGAACCAGTCTGTTGTTCCATGTCCAGTTCTAACTGTTGTTTCCTGACCTGCATATAGGTTTTTTAAGAGGCAGGTCAAGTGGTCTAGTATTCCCATCTCTTTCAGAATTTTTCACAGTTTATTGTGATCCACACAGCCCATTATCTAGTCACAATTCAATACTATAAGTTAACAATAAAAGTAGACTATTAATCTACTTATAAATAAACAACTATGAAAATGTCATACATTAAAATTTATCAGTGCTTCCCTGGTGGTCCAGTGGTTGAGAATCCACCTACCAAAGCAGGGGACATGGATTCGATCCCTAGTCTGGGAAGATTCTACATGCTGCTCGACAGCTAAGCCTGTGTGCCACAACTACTGAAGCCCGTGCCCCAGAACTCGTGCTCCACAACAAGAGTAGCCACCACAATGAAAAGTCCACAAACTGAAACTAGAGAGTAGCCCCTACTCATTGTGACTAAAAAAGCCCTCACGCAGCAACAAAGACTCAGTGTAGATAAAAATAAATAAATTAATGAAATGAAAAATTTTTTAAAAATCTATCAGATGCAACCAAGATAATATTTAAAAGAAAATGTATAACCCTAAATACATTTATTTGAAAACAATTAAAAACAATCCATTTTCAACTAGGGAGGTACAAGAAAAAGGACAAAATAAATCGAAAGGTAATTTTATTTTAAAATATACATATTTTATTGAAGTATAGTTGACTTACAATGTTTCAGGTGCACAGCAAGGTGATTCAGTTGTACAAATATACATATATTATTTTTGAAATTATTTTCCATCATAGGTTATTACAAGATATTGACTATAGTTCCCTATGCTACACAGTAAATTTTTGTTGCTTGTTGCATATCGTTTTTTATTAGAAATCTATCATTCTATTCATACTAAGTCAAACAAGTGGGATTAAAATGTCATAATTTGTTTTAGTTAGGCAAATATAAGTTTTCTAAAATATATATATTATACATATTTATATATGTATACAAAAGTCATGTAGTACAAAAGGTAATTTTAAATGAAAAATTATTGCTGAACAAAATTCATGGAGTAAGAGATAAAAATGGCAGGCCAAGAAATTAGGTCTTTGAAAAGACTACTAAAATAGGAATATGTGTAACAAACATAACACCAAGAAAGAGATAAGACACAAATAGTAAAAAGATAAAGAGATGCAATCATGCGATGGGGGTTCTTTTTATAAAAGAATATTGTGTTCAACTTCTTAACCAATAAAATTGAAACTATAAGATGTGAAAGTGAAAGTGACTCAGTCGTGTTTGCCTCTTTGCGATCCCATGGAATTCTCCAGGCCAGAATACTGGAATGGGTAGCCTTTCCTTTCTTCCGGGTTCTTCCCAACCCAGGGACTGAACCCAGGTCTCCCACATTGCAGGCAGATTCTTTACCAGCTGAGCCACAAGGGAAGCCCAAAGATTATTACATTAAAAAAAAATTTAATTACCAAAGTGCAAAAAGTGATAGAAAGTGTGAAAATTTACAGCAATAAACAGAAGAAATGGAAAACACAACCAGAGATTTATTCCCCCAAATTAACCAGGCCCAAGTATTTTTTATATGAAAGTTTCATCAAAAATTTAAAAGGTCTAAATTTATTTAAATTCCTCAAACTCAGTAGAACTGGAAACCAAAAGAACATAAAATACAAAGTATTTTCATTAAATTTAGAGACAAAATAAGGATGTCCACTACCCACAACTATTATTCTGTGGTTCTAGACTATAAAATTAATCAGGAACGAGAAATCAAGAGCATAAATATCAGAGACAAAACTATATGATTTTTGACCCAAGACAATTCAAAAAGAGAAAAATCAACCGACAAAATAGTAGAAATACTAATTTAGTTCTATTAGGATTTTGGATATAAGGTAAATATACCAAAAATTAATAATTTTTATATACTTGCAATAATGGAAGAATCCTATAATCTTTTAAAATCTAATTTACGAAACAGATACAAAATTTTCATAATTTTATAACAAAATTTGATTAAGAAAAAGTTTAGCAAACTACATACAATTTGGTTAAGAAAATTTTTCTTTATACAATGCATAAAAAAAACCATAAAATTTTGCTGAGAGAAAAGAAAAATTCCAATGTGGAGAAATATACAACATTCCTGGATGGGAGAGTTCAATAGGCTAAGGATATTTATCCTTTGGTTACTCTACAAATTCAAAAGTGCAATAAAAATCTCACTGATATCAACACATTTGCTTTAAAGTAAAAAGAGTTTCCAAAAGAATAAATGCAGAATTATACAGAAATTCATGAAAAATAAATAATGGAGCCTAGTCCAACCCACTCAAAATATGTCTTAATGTTATATTAAAAACAAAGTGGTCCTGCTACTGGAATTGAAAAATAGGTCAGTGAGAAGAGAATCCAGAAATAAAATCAGGCACATATGTGAACATAAAAGATGGCATCTCAAATCTGTGAGGAAATGATGGATCACTCATGATATAATATTAACATAACTATATGGGGGAATATTTTAAGAACATAGTTAGATTTAAGGCAGGATCACGATGGCAGAGTAGGAAGGTCTTGAGCTCACTTCTTCCCACAGACACACCAAAACTAGACTCCAAAACTGGATCACCTCAGGCCAAACAACCAAAACTACAATTACATATAAAAACAACTCTGAGAACAACATGAAGACTAACAGAACAGATCTTTTGCAATTAAGGATAGAAAGAAAGAAAAAAATCACACTGAAATGGGTAAAAAGAGAAAAGAAGCGATTTAGTCAGGACCCACACACCTGGCAGGCAATTCAGAAGTGAAAAAGGATATCATAAATTCAGAGGTTCTCCATAAGGGGTGAGGGGAACCCCGGCTCTATGAACCAGCAACTAGAAGATAAATCCCCTCATTTGGTTTTGAAAACCAGCAACAGTTATTACCTGAAGAGCCATCGAGCTTTAGAAAAAAGACTCAGCTCTTAAAGGCCATATATATAAACTTACCTGCTCTGAGTCCCAGAGCAGAAGTACATAGATACCTGGTACTATCACCAGCTTGCCATGCCCACACCAGCACACTCTCAGCCCATACCTAGCTCCAGATCCAACCCTACCCTACCAAGGCAGCAGCCCCCAGTACACCCTAGGAGAAGTCTCAGGCCCACACTGGGCTTTGCCTCCAGCCCCACCCTAGTTCCCTAGTATACTCAAAGGGAAACTCCAGCCCGTGCCAGGCTCCATCTCCAATGCCCCTCCAGCTCCAATTCCCCTTTCCCCAATACACCTTGGAAAACCCACAGACTGCATTTGTTTCGGCTCCATTCTTCTTCTCTTGCCAGAGCCACCTGGCAGAAGCAACATGCAAAGGGATGATCCTACACAGAACAGGCTTCAAGACTTAGAGAGGTAACTTTTGCCAAGTTCATACAGATAAACACAGAAAATCAAAGATGATGAGAAGAGATAAATATATGCTCCAAAAGAAAGAACAAGATAAAACTCCCAGGGGAAAATCCTAGTGAAGCTGAGCTAAGTAATTTATCTAATCAAGAGTTCAAAACATCAGTCATAAAAAATGCTCACCAAACTCAGATGAAGAGAGGAAACACAGTGAGAATTTCAACAAAGAACTAGAAAATATTAAAAAAAAATCAGAGTTGAAGAATAATTGAAATGAAAAATATACTAGAAGTAATCATCTGCAGATTAAGTGATATGGAAGAACACATAAGCAACCTGGAAGACAGAGTAGTGGAAATCAGCCAATCAAAAGATAAAAAGAAAAAACAAATTTAAAAAAATGAAGATAGTTTAAGGGATCTCTGAGATCATCAAGTGTGCTACCATTTGCATTATAGGGGGACCAAAAGAAGTGAGAAAGAAAAGGGCAGAAAACATATTTGATAGAATAATAGCTGAAAATTCACCATACCTAGGAAGGAAACAAATATCCAGATCAAGGAAGCACAGAGAGTCTCAAACAAGATGAGCCCAAAGAGATTCACACCAAGATATATCCTAATTAAAATGGCAAATGTGGGAGAAAAGAAGGAATTTTAAAAGTAGCAAGAGAAAATAGCAGAGAGTCACATACAAACAAACCCCCATAAAGCTATCAATTGATTTTTCAGCAGAAACTTCGAAGGCCAGAGGAGGGTGGCATGATAAAGTGCTGAAAGGAAAAAAACACAACCAGGAATATGTAACCCAGCAATGTAGCAATCAGAACTGAAGGAGACAAAGAGTTTCCCAGACACACAAAAACTAAAATAATTCATCAATACTAAATTGGCCTTACAAGAAATGCTAAAGAGTCTTCTTTAAGTGAAAAAGAAAAGGCCATAACAAGCATAAGAAAATATGAGAGCGAAAATCTCCCTAGTAAAGGCAAATATATACTAAAGGCCACTTAAAAAGCTAATATAAAGGTGAAAAGACAGAAATTGTAAACTAACTATAACTACAATAAGTAGATAAGAAATACACAAAAAGATAAAATTATATGACATCAAAAGCATAAAAATTTGGCAGGGAGAGTAAAAAACATATAGCCTTTAAAATGTGTTTGAACTTAAATGACTAACAGTTTAAACACATAGATAAACAGACCTCATGATAACAACAAATACCTAAAATAGACACACAAAAAATAAACAGAAAGGAAGTAAAATACACCAGAAAAGGAAATTATCAAGCCACACAGGAAGAAACTAAAAGAAGAACAGAGAAGAACTACAAAAACAACCAGAAAACAAGTAACAAAATGGCACTAAGTACATGAGTGAAGTGAAAGTGTTAGTCACTCAATATGTCTGACTCTCAGCGACCCCATGGACTGTAGCCTGCCAGGCTCCTCTGTCCATGGAATTCTCCAGGCAAGAATATGATAGTGGGTTGCCATTCCCTTCTCCAGGGGATGATCCCAACCCAACGATCAAACCCAGGTCTCCCACATTGCAGTAATTCTTTACTGGATTACTTTAAATGTACATGGACTAAATACACCAATTGAAAGACACAGGTTGGGTGAATGGACAAAAAAAGACCTCATCTATATGCTGCTTACAAGAGACTCACTTAAGAGTTAAAGACACACAGAGACTTAAAATGAAAAAATGGAAAAAGATATCCCATGTAAATAAAAAATGAAAATAAAGCTGGTGCAGCAATACTCATATCAGATAAAATAGATTTTAAGCTGGTGCAGCAATACTCATATCAGATAAAATAGATTTTAAATCAGACTATAATGAAACACAAAGAAGGGTATTACATGATGATGAAAAGATCAATCCAAGAAAAGAACATATACATTTGTAAACATATGACCCTAACATAGGAGCATCTAAATATATAAAGCAAATATTAACAGAAATAAAAATAAAGGAAAAAAGTGACAGTGATACAATAATACTAGGAAATTTTAATAATACACTTATATCAATGGATAGAGCATCCAGATGGAAAAATCAATAAGAAAACATTATCCTTAAATGAGACATTAGACCAGATAGACTTGATAGATATCTATAGAGCATTCTATCTAAAACCAAGAGAACACACATTATTTTCAAGTGTACATGGAACATTCTACAGGATAAATCATATGCTGGCCACAAAACAAGTTTCAATAAATTTAAGAAGACTGAAATAACATCAAACATCTTTTGTGACCACATCCATATGGAACTAGTAATCAGTTGTAAGAAGAAAACTGGGAATTCACCAGGCAAGAATGCAGGAGTGGGCTGCCATTTCCTCCTCCAGCGGATCTTCCTGACCCTAGGATTAAACTTACATCCCCCTATGTCTCCTGCATTGGCAGGTGGGTTCTTTACCACTGAGCCACCTGGGAAGCTCCCAAAATTGAAGGAATAATAAAGTCCCCAGTGGAAATAAAATAGACAGCAACAACAACAAAAAAAAGAAAAAAGAAAAAATCAATGAAATCAAAGTTTTTGAAAAGATAAGCAAAATTGATAAACCTTTAGCCAGATTCATCAAGAAAAAAAGAGAAAGAGCCAAAATAAATAAAATCAGAAGTGAAAGAGAAGTTACAACAGAAATTAAAGAGTATTTATGAACAATATCACAAAAATATGATCAAAAATAATACTATGAACAACTATATGCCAAAAATTGGGCAACCTAGAAGAAATGGATAAATTTCTAGAAACATACAACTTTCTGAGACTAAATCAGGAAGACATCAAGAATCTGAACAGACTGATTATTAGTAATGAAATAGAATTGGTAATTTAAAAAAAAACTTTACACATACAAAAGCCAAGAACAAAGATGGATGGCTTCACAGGAGAATTCTACCAAATATTAAAAGAAGTGTTGATACCTATTCTTTGCAAACTATTCAAAATACTGAAGAGAAGGAAACATTCTCAAACTCCTTCTATGAGGCCACCATTACCCTGACACCAAAACCAGAAAAAGACTACAAAAAAAAAAAAAAAAAGAAAGACAGAAAGAAAAATTATAGGCCAGTATCCCTGATGAAAGTGAAAAGTGAAAGTGTTAGTCACTCAGTCAGATCTGACTCTTTGCGACCCCATGGACTGTAGCCTGCCAGGCTCCTCTGTCCATGGAATTTTCCAGGCAATAACACTGGATTGGGTTGCCATGAACATATATACAAATATTCTCAACAAAATATTAGCAACCAAAGTCAACAATACATTAAAAGCATCACACATCCTGAAAAAGTGTGACATTTTCCAGGGATGCAAGGATCATTCAGTATCAGCAAATTAAACAAAGTGATACATCACATCACAAAATGAAGAAGTCATATGATCATCTCAGTAAAGAAAAAGCATTTGACAAAATTCAACATCTTCTCATGATAAAAATTCTCAAGAAAGTGGGTTTAGAGGAAACACACCTTAACATAATAAGTGACATTTATGACAAACCCACAGCTAACATCATATTAATAGTGAAAGCCTAAGAGTTTTTATATTTAAGATTAATAAAAAGATAAGGATGCCCATTCTCACCACTTTTTCACGATAGTATCAGAAATTCTTCCTATAGCAATTAGACAAAAAGAAATAAAACACATCCAAATTGAAGGGAAAGAAGTAAAACTCACTGTTTAAAGATGGCATGGTGCTACATATAGAAAACCTTAAAGACAGACTCCCGGAGCAGGCAATGGCACCCCACTCCAGTATTCTTGCCTGGAAAATCCCATGGATGGAGGAGCCTGGTGGGCTGCAGTCCATGGGGTGGCTAAGAGTCAGACACGACTGAGCGACTTCACTTTCACGCATTGGAGAAGGAAATGGCAACCCACTCCAGTGTTCTTGCCTGGAGAATCCCGGGGACGGGGGAGCCTGGTAGGCTGCTGTCTATGGGGTCGTACAGAGTCGGACACAACTGAAGCAACTTAGCAGCAGCAAAGAAAGACTCCACTCAAAAACTACTAAAACTAATCACTACATTCAGTAAAGTTTCGGGATACAAAATTCACATACAGCAATCTGTTGCATTTCTATACACTAATAATGAACTATTGGAAAAGTAAATCAAGAAAACAATCTCATTTACAATACCTCAAAAAGAATAAGATATCTAGGAATAAATTTAGCCAAGGAGGTGAAAGACATATACTCTGAAAACTGTAAGACAATAATCAAAGAAACTGAAGACAACACAAATAAATGGAAAGGTATGTGCTCATGGATTAAAGAATTAAAATTGTTGAAATGTCCATGTTATCCAAATCAATCTTCCAGTTCAATCCCTATCAAAATACCAATGGTATTTTTCACATGATAAGAACAAATAATTTTGAAGTTTGTATGGAACCACAAAAGACCTTGAATAGCTAAGCAATCTCAAGAAAGAGCAAATGTAGAGACATCACACACCCTGACGTCAAATTATGCTACAACACTGTACTAATCAAAACAGTGTGATACTGGCACAAAACCTGCACCTTGACTATAGGGACAGAATAGAGAGCCCAAACATAAACTCACACACACATGGTCAATGAATCTACAACAAAGGAGTCAACATATAATAAGGAAAAGATAAACTCAATATGTGCTGTTGGGAAAACTGCACAGCTATAGATAAAAAATTGAAACTAGACAATTTCCTCACACTATATGCAAAAATAAATTCAAAATTGATTACAGTGTTAAATATAAGACTTTCCTAGCAGAAGACATATGCAGTATGTTCTCCGAAATCAGTCTTGGGCAATATTTTTATATATGTCTCATCTGGCGAGGGCAACAAAAGCAAAACTAAACATATGAGACCACATCAAACTAAAAAGCTTTTGCACAGTGAAGGAAACCATCTGCAAGATGAAAAGGTAACTTACTGAATGTGAGGAGATATTTGCAGTTGATATGTCTGATAAGGATTTAATATCCAAAGTATATCTTTAAAAAAGCATACAACTTAACATCAAAGAACAAACAATCCCATTTAAAATGGGCAGAAGATATGAATAGACAGTTTCCCAAAGAAGACATGCAAAGGGCCAACAGGTACATGAAAAGGTGCTCAACATCACCAATCATGAGGGAAATACAAATCAAAAGCACAATGAGACATCACCTCACATCTGTCAAAATAGATATTATCAGAAAGACAACAAATAAGAGTGTTAGTGGGAATGTGGAAACAAGGGAACACTCATGCACTGTTGATAGGAATGTAAATTGGAACAGTCATTACAGTTTACAGTTTGAAGACCATTATGGTTCTTCAAAAAAATTAAAATAGAGCTACCATAAGACCCAGCAATTCCACTTCTGAATATTTATCCAAAGAAAATAGAAACACTAATTCAAAAAGATACACACCCCAATGTTCACTGCAGTACTATTTATAATAGCCAAGATATGAAAGCAGTCTGGGTGTCCATCAACAGATGAATGTATAAAGATACATACACATAAAATATTATTTTTTATTAGTTATTGGAAAAAAGATGATATCTTACTATTTGAGACAACATGGATAAATCTGGAAGGTATTATGCTAAGTGAACTAAGACAGAGAAAGATAAATACTGTATATGTTCACTTATAAGTGGAATCTAAAAAGCAAAACAAATGAACAAATATGTGTGTTTGTGAGTGTGTGTTCAGTCAGTCGTGTCCAACTTTTTGTGACCCCATGGACTGAGGTCAGCCAGGCTCCTCTGTCCATGAGATTCTCCAGGCAAGAATACTGGAGTGGGTTGTCATTTCCTCCTCCAGGGATCTTCCTGATCCAGAGATCAGACCCATGTCTCCTGCATTGTAGGCAGATTCTTTACCACTGAGCCAGCGGGGAACACCACAAATTTAACAAAATAGAAACAGACTCACAGGTACAAACTAGTGTTTGCTAGAGGGGGAGTATGGTGGAGAAATGAGCCAAATAGGTGAAGGGGATTAAGAGGTACAAACCACCAATTATAAAATAAGTAAGGTATGTAATATACAACACAGGGACTTTGCAGGGTGCATAATCTATAAAAAAATATTGAATCAGTATGTTGTACATCTGAAACTAATGTGAGTCAACTATGCTTCAATAAAATAATAAACAAATAACACATTTGAAAATATAACATTGTCATGATTTTCCTGACTTGCATAAAGAAAAAGCAATGGTCACACTGAATGTTTCTACCTTATGCAAGCTTTAGTTTGTAATGTATCATTTGAGTGAATAAATGAGAAAAAAAAAACTTTGTATTTTGAATTGATTTTCATCAAAAGAATGTCAGAATTTTCAGTGGCATTAAACTTTTCCTTTATAAGAAAGATTAAGCAATTGAGCTGTGTAAAGGAAACCCCTCCTTTGAATGGACTAATCCTCAGAAAGCTCTGTGCAACAGACTTTCACTTGGGCCAAGAGAGGTAACTTGAGAAAATACAGTGAAAACATTGAGCCATGGCCTTAGGCCCAGACTGCCAGGACTAACTTTCTTCATCTATAGTATTCTATAACTATCCAAAGCCTCATCCCTTCTCCTCAGGCATTTCAAACAGGAACTATCTTTTAGGAAGATTCTGCCCTCCAGTTTCTGATTCCAACCGCATACATCCTACAAAAGGGTACCAAGACTTTGACAGTATCTGTCCCTGAGGGCAGGGAGGGAGAAGACAAGAGTTGCTTCCTTTCCTATGCTGTTGCTTTGAAAGCCCAGGGTTTCTAAGTACTTTTTATGGTTTGCCAACCATTAGAGAATTACAGTGGAACAACAGATGACCTACTGCTATGGTTAAAACTGTTAGAACTCCCAGTGGACCCACAATTCAGATGAGGGCCTGGTTATTCAATCCCCATGAGGCCAATCTCATGTCTCCAAGGCCAATTAAAACCTAGTGGATTACTGGGTCCCTGGAACAACCCAGATAGTAATAATATAACATTATAAGGCTTCTTAGAAAAAGTCAATATACAGAAAAAATTGTCCTGGGTATCTCCCATGGTATACCTGCTAACTTCAGAACATGGCCTGTCTTACTTATGTTCCAACTGAGTATTGCACCATCTTTCAGACCAGAAACTGGCTCTCCATTCCTCTAGATGCAACACATGGAAAAGAGCACAAGTTCCAAGGATTTCATTCCATGTACCAAAATTTTGCTGCTAAGGTTCTAACTTGGAGCAATTAGTGAGGCTGAGAACTCTAGGCAAGGAGTATTTAGACTCTGATTCAAGCCAATGACAAGACCAGTACAGAAGATAGAGCAAGTGTGAAGCAGCATGGGCTGCAGCTGAGGATTACTAATGACACACAGCTCAGCCACAATTATACTTTGCACACAAATATAAACGAAATACAATCTGGATCAGGCAGACATATCTACACCAATCTAAGGCTTTGGCCACCTCATGCGAAGAGTTGACTCATTGGAAAAGACTCTGATGCTGGGAGGGATTGAGAGCAAGAGGAGAAGGGGACGACAGAGGATGAGACAGCTGGATGGCATCACTGACTCGATGGACGTGAGTCTGAGTGAACTCCGGGAGTTGGTGATGGACAGGGAGGCCTGGCATGCTGCGATTCATGGGGTTGCAAAGAGTCGGACATGACTGAGCAACTGAACTGAACTGAACTGAACTGAACAATTTCACTACTTTCCAAGCTAGAAAAAGATATTTAGAGTTTTAGGAATAGTTTGTTGGTTATTACAACTTTAATAAACCTTATACCATTCTTTCATAGCATCATTTCAACCATTCGCAATTATTTCTTTCTGGTATCTTTATTTTAAAAATCCCAAGTAAGAACAATTTTAGAAAGACACATATGAACCAAGTGAATTCAAATGACAATTAAATGAATTCAAAGCCCAGGGTCAGAGAGCAGATAAGTAGCCCCACATTCTCACTGAATAAAGACCTATTCCTATCTGGGTATGCCACAAGTACTTCATTTACTACTCCAGTTACTTTTTCTTCTTTTACAAAATACTAAAATTATCCCTACTCCACCTGTCAATGTGAAAGCTGGACAATAAAAAAGGCTGAGTGCCAAAGAATTGATGCTTTTGAATTGTGGTGCTGGAGAAAATTCTTGAGAGTCTCTTGGACTGCAAGGATATCAAATTAGTCAATCCTAAAGGAAATCAACCCTGAATATTCATTGGATGGACTGATGCTGAAGCTGAAGCTCCATTACTTTGGCCACCTGATTCAAAGAATCATTTAATTTTATAATGAGGCAACTAGAGGCTCAGAGATATAAATAAATTACTCAAGATCACAGAACCAGTAAGAAGCCAAATTGGGATTCAAACTCAATTTGGAGTTTGAACACTACTTGACTTCAAACCTCAAGCTTTATACAGCACTTAATCCACCCTTATCTGCACAAAAACTCGTATTAAGGGTTTGTTACAGGTTGACTGGAGTGTCCCAGAAAGATATCTGTGAGTGTGACCTTATTTGAAAATAGGGTCTTTGCAGATGATCAAATTAAGATGAGACTCTTAGGGTGGGCCCTAATCTAGATATAACTGTGCCCTTATGAATAGAGAAGGCAATGGCACCCCACTCCAGTACTTTTGCCTGGAAAATCCCATGGATGGAGGAGCCTGGTGGGCTGTAGCCCATGGGGTCGCTAAGAGTCGGACATGACGAAGCGACTTCACTTTCATACACTGGGGAAGGAAATGGCACTCCACTCCAGTGTTCTTGCCTGGAGAATCTCAGGGATGGGGGAGCCTGGTGGGCTGTAGTCCATGGGGTTGCACAGAGTCGGACACGACTGGAAGTGACTTAGCAGCAGCAGTGTCCTTATAAAAAGGGGGAAATTTGGACTTAGAGGGAAGACAGTGTAAAGCAAAACAGGGAAAGGGGTCATCTACAAGCCAAAGAAGCCAGGGAGAGGCTACCAGAAGCTAGGAGAGGGAAATGAAACACTCTCCCCACAGCCCTCATGAGAAACCAACTTGGCCAACAACTTCATTTTGAACTTCTATCCTCTAAAACTGCAAGATAATTTCTGTTGTATAAGCAACAGAGTTTGTGGAACATTGTTACTGTAGCCCCAGGAAATTAGCCCCACGGTTCATCCTAAAACACTTCTGTAGCTCTCTCACTCAACCTCAACTCTATGTTTAAGAACTCCAGTTTCCCATCTTTAATATGCCTGATATTCTCTCAATATCCCCTGGGTTTCCAACTTTTCTTCCATGACAATTTTATATCCTAAGAATTGCTTCCTGCTTGTGTTTCTGTTTTTCCAACCACAGCAAAATTCCAAGTTGTAACCTGGTAATGCCATTTTTTTCTCTTTCAGAGATATCTCATACTTCAAACTGTACCTAAACAGGACGTTGCACATGGTAAGTATGCAACTATATCTGTTTACACTCATTTATTTTTGCTATATAATTGCTAAACCACTTAGGAAAGCAATTTAGCGATATGTATCAAGAGTTCAAAAGGCTTTTACTGTTGAACTTACTATTCCCATCTTGAGGAATTAATTAATTACTGGGTAAACAAGTGAACAAGACAAAACTTACATGTACTGCAACATCATCTGAAAGTGAAAATTTGAAAAAGAAATCTAAAATATTCAAGTAGAAGAAAAATAAAATAAATAAAGGTACCTAAATCTACGGAGATATTATAGATTCATGACAAAAGATATTTAGAAATAATATACAGAAACATGGGGAAATATTGTGCATATTAAATGAAATATAGCAAATAAAACTTAAAGCATAACTGAGACACAGATGTAAATGCTCAAAGACTAGAAGAAAATATGCAAAATAAAAATATACAAATGATTTGTATGATGTTTCTGTCTTTATGATTTTAAAAAGTTAGGGAGGAAATCTGTTTAATTAATTTCCAAGTATATCCCTTGAGTCCTTCACAAGAATTGGATTGTGACCTCTGTATCACAGAGCAATCAAGGTGTGCTTCACATTTTGTCTAATTGACATCCTTCAGCAGTAAACCCATGAGGATGAACCATGACTGCAATCAGTTCAAAAGCACTGAAATTGGGATTTTCAGCTTCTTTTCTCATTGATGACCCTAAGCATGCTGTTTATGTCTCAGCTAAAACAATGGGAAGGACGTGAATCTAAAATGAAAAATTAGTCAAACTCTGCAAATAGATGCCACAGCTGCAAATCAAAGGGCAGTCTTAATATAAACAGTGTAGAAGTGCCTGTTTCAGCATCCGTTTATCAGTCCCACCTGCACATATGCATACTGAAGGCTCCTTTGGGTGTCCATGTGTGTGCAGGAGAGGGATGGTGTCCATCATCTATACCACATGAATTCTCTTGCAGAGGTTCAGAAATTAGCTTTGTATTCAGAAAATTGGGTTCTCTGTGCTGTTCTTGCCTCTCTCATCATCAACTCCTTCCTCATAATACTTCATACAACCAATATTTTTCTTGTCATTCCCAGAGAGGTAGTTTAGAATCATGTTATTTCACTACTAGAACATTCTAATAGTCCCTAACTCCACATACACCTGTTTACCCATTTAGCCTTTGGGCCATCACCAGACTGTATATTATATTCACACTTATATACTATATATATATTTGTCAATATATAGTCCACTAGTGGTGTGGATATATATTTACATATATACTGTTGTTGAGTCACTAAGTTGTGTCCAACTCTCTTGTGACTTCATGGACTCTAGCCTGCCAGGCTCCTCTGTCCATGGGATTTCGCAGGCAAAATACTGGAATGGGTTGTAATTTCCTTCTCCAGAGGATATCCTGGCCCCAGGATCAAACCTGTGTCTCCTGCACATGTCTCCCACATTGCAGGCAGATTCTTTACCGCTGAGCCACCAGCAAAACTCTTACAATAATATACATACATATAATTTATAATCTTCTATTGAGTGACTACAGGTTGCTGTACTAACCACTGGAAATTCAAATACTGAACAGACTCTGCATTGGCTTAATATTTGTATACGCCCAAATTCATAGGTTGAAGCCCTTACCCCCGTGTGAAGTGTTGAAGCCCTTACCCCAGGCTCTGAGAAGATGAGGCCTTTGGGAGGTAATTAGATTTAGATAAGGTAATGTGAGTGGTTCTTTCCTGAAGGGATTCATCCCCTTATAAGAAGAAAAAGAGTCATAAGAACTCTCTTGCCATGTACATGCACCAAGGAGAGGCCATGTGCAAATTTAGCAAGAAGGTGGCCATCTACAGCCCCAGAAGTTAGTGGGTCCTCCCCTGACACCAAGGGCTTCTCTAGTGGCTCAGCGGTAAAGAATCTGCCTGTCATGCAGGAGATGCAGGTTCGATCCCTGGTGGGGAAGATCCCCTGGAGGATGGCATGGCAACCCACTCCAGTATTCTTGCCTGGAGAATTCCATGGGCAGAGGATCCTGGTGGGCTACAGTCCATGGGTTTGCAAAGAGTTAGACACAGCTGAAGCGACTGAGCACACACACACACACCAGACACTAAATCTGACCACAACTTGATCTTAGAATCATCAGCTTTCAGAACCATGAAAAACAAACATCTACTGTTTAAACCACCCAATCTATGGCATTTTTGTTATAGCAGCCTGAGCTAACTAAAACAGACTCAACCCTGACAGAGATCACAATCTGTGGAAAAGACCAGTGTTAATAACCAAATAGATGAATGAACTTTTTCAACTATAATAAAAAGCTAGAAAACCAAGACATATGGTATGATAGGAGAGGAACTAACAGTAAGGCAAGAAAGACTTCCCTGAAGAAATGGAGATCCAGTGGAAATCCAAAGAAAGATTAGGAGTAAAAGCTGAACACACCTGAGAAGGAAGTAAGGCCTCAGGGCAAAGGACCTTGTAGGCTATGTTAAGGATATGGCCTTATCCTAAGGACTGCTAGGAGATCCAACCAGTCCATCCTAAAGGAAATCAGTCCTGAATATTCACTGGATATTGAAGTTGAACAGATGTTGAAGCTGAAACTCTAGTACTTTGACCACCTGATGTGAAGAGCTGACTCATTTGAAAAGATCCTGATGCTGGGAAAGATTGAAGGTGGGAGGAGAAGGGGATGACAAAGGACGAGATGGTTGGATGGCATCACTGACTCACTGGACATGAGTTTGAGTAAACTCTGAGAGTTGGTGATGGACAGGGAGGCCTGGAGTGCTGCAGTCCAAGGGGTTGCTAAGAATCGGACACTACCGAGTGACTAAACTGATACTGATACTGAAAGATGATGGGAATGCATGTAAGCACTTTAAGTTTGAAAGACATAATCTCATTTTCCTATAGAAAAAAATCCCTTTGGTTGCTGAGTAGAAGTTTTTCTGGAGGAAAATCAAAGTAGTTATGAAAAAAAAAAGTTCAAAAGTGACTCCAGAGGGCACCCAAAGCCAGTGCTCTATGACAACCTGGTGGGATAAGGTGGGGAGGGAAAGTGGAGGGGGCTTCAAGATGGAGGGGAAACATATGTCTATGGCAAATTCATATTGATATATGGCAAAAAAAAATCACAAAATTGTAAAGTAATTAGCCTCCAATTCAAATACGTAATTGTTTTAAATGAAAAAATAAAGTGACTGTAGCATTTCTGGGGTGAACTGCCCACAACATGGACTAGTGAGGATAAAGTATGTTCGAGGGATATTTAGAAGGTAAAACCAATATAAATTGGTGAAATATATAAATTGATAAATATAGAAGTCAGTTAAACTTGGTAATGTGTTGGGCATGGTGGATAAGAGGATAGGTTAAGACTCTTGGACTTTCAGTTTATGTAAGTAAGTGGATAGTGGGATCATTCACTAAAACAGAGTAAACTAAAGAAACTAGGTTTGGGTTGGAAACTGTAAAACCTTGAGAAACATATAGACTTCAAAATTCCTTTCAATCAACCAAGTGAAGATATCAACTGAATACTTTAATCTGGAACCCAAAGGAGTGACAGGGTCATTCATTCAGTTCAGACATGATTGAATACCTTCAGTGTGGCAGACAATGTATTAAAGACAGCAAACAGAAAAAGATGTTATGAGACACCATCTCTTCCTTCCAAGAGTAATACCTCCCCATTTCCTACAAGGTTCACACACTTTTTATGGGTAATATTCAGGTTACTTCACAACCCAGCCTTGATTTATATCCACTCTTATCAGTCAACCGTCAGGTTCCCAAACTCTCCAAGCCAGTTGAGCTGGTCTAGCTACTATCTTTCCAGCTAAAATGATGGGTCCTTGCCTCTATACTTTGCCCATAAAATAGCCTTCCTCTACCTCCCAACTTAGGAAGCCTTCCTTTCTTCCCTGTATGGAAAATCCTTCAAGAGGTAGGTCAGTCCAAGTCCTTTTTCCTCAACCGATCCTCTCAGGAGTTGAATGTGAAGATGACAGTTTTCATTCACTACAAAATTCACAAGTATATTTTCAATGGGAGCCCCTTTCCTATCATTTAATTTGAATATTTTTTGTAAAGACAGCATTCCTGGTCAGCTAGCTTTACAATAGGATAGACATTGTTGATAATGACATTAAGACAAATGTGAATTAGAGCTTCCCCCCAAGAGAAATTTATCCCTTTGACTTCCTTATCCTATATCTATGTGCTCAGTCACTAAGTTGTGCTGGCTTTTTGAGACCCCATGAACTGTAATCCACCAGGCTCCTCTGTCCATAGAGTTTTCCCAGGCAAGAAAACTGGAGTGAATTGCTACTCCATTAGATACAGTCATGTATATAGACTCTTCATTTTCACTATCACAATATTTAGAATTAAAATTTTTTCTTTCACCTCCCCAGTCCTTTCCCTTTTCTAGGGGATTGGGAGGTCTAGAAAAGTAAAGCATTTAAAAGAACTTGCTTTTACTTTTAAAAAAAATGGTGCCACCATTGTAACATAATGTTTCATAACTCCTCTATGAAGTTTCAGATTTTGGGGGTAAAAAAAACCTGTGTACTACTTTATCCATGTACATTGTAATGATTCTGGATAACTATCATTCAAACGGCAAATAAAAAGCAATATATGCTCAAACTTGTTATATAATAAATTGTGTAATGAAGATTATAAACTTCAGTTGGTTGACAAAAGCCATAAAGTGTGAATCTTGAGGAATTTAAAGTATGTGGCCAAGGGCATCTCCATGGATGTAAACCGAGTAAATAAAACAATAGTTAAAGGCAGGCGGCATACCCATAATTAAAAGAGGAAACTCCACAACAGGATGACAAGCTAATATCATGGCTTTGCCCTTGAGAAAAGTCTTTCTCCAACAGTACTTTTCAATGGTATTTCACCAGCTTACGCAGAGGGAAATCATTTCATTCATTCCTGAAATTTATCAATTGAACAAAATGTGACTCAATAATACAGCCACACTGCAACATATAGGATAAGAAGTATACATGTTTCTCTTCAGAATCAGAACCATTCATCACAAAGGTTCACAAACAAGACAGCCTTCAAAATACAATTAAGAAAGGCCCCATGAGTAATACTTCATAGACTAAAAACGATCTTTCCAAGATGACATGCTGTCTCCTCCCATACAGAAAAGCTCTGGGTAACTCTTAAATGGAGGTCTCTCTTGCTGAAGCTCCCTCTAACCTGGTATGTGCTGTGCTGTGCTTAGTTACTCAGTCATGTCCAACTCCCTGTGACCCCATGGACTGTAGCCCGCCAGTTTCCTCTGTCCATGGGGATTCTTCAGGCAAAAATACTGGAGTGGGTTGCCATGCTCTCCTCCAGGGGATCTTCCCAACCCAGAGATTGAACCCAGGTCTCCTGCATTGCAGGCAGATTCTTCATCATCTGAGCTGCCAGGGAAGCCCAAGAATACTGGAGAGGGTGGCTTATCCCTTCTCCAGGGAATCTTCCCAACCCATGAATCAAACGATGGTCTCCTGCACTGCAGGTGGATTCTTTACCAGCTAAGCTATCAGCGAAGCCCCTAACCAGGTATAACGTGGTGCAAAGACTGTATTAGAAAAGAGAATAGCTAGCTTTGCCCACAAGAATCAATAAAACATAAAAGGGGTATTTGAGCTTAGTCTTCAAGGATGATAAGAGTTCACCAAGCCAAAAAGAAATTTCTTGGTAGAGGAGAGGGTGCACAAGGCAGAGAGAGATGTAAGAAGACAGAGTATGCCAGCATGAGATCAAAGGGCAATTAGAAAGGAAAGACACCAGATTCAGGAACATAAGTAAAGAAGTATAAAAGGCATTCTAGGATGATTGCATTTCATCCCATGCTGCTATGTTTAGTCAATCAGTTGTGTCTGACTCTTTGCAACCCCATGGACTGTATGTAGCCTGCCAGGCTCCTTTGTCCATGGAATTCTCCAGGCAAGAATATTGGAATGGGTTGCCATTCCCTCCTCCTGGGGATCTTCCCAACCAGGGGGATTGAACCTAGGTCTCCCGCATTGAAGGCGGATTCTTTATTGTCTGAGCCACCAGGGAAGCCCATGGGAGAGAAGGAATTATTCAATGTTTATCAAACAAGGTGCTGAGTATACTCAGATGCATATTTTAGAACAATGACTGGGACCTATGTACTAACAACCATTTTTTTCCTATATTGGGAGAAATAAGAATTCTTAGTTTGGGAGCCTGTGGGAGGATGCTAAGGAAAGAATTGGCAGAGAGATGTGGGCTAGAAAGAAATCACACTGTCTCCAGAGCTGCAGCAGTGGCTCCTCTGCAGTACAATAGATTTGAAAGGTTTATGTTGAGGTTGTATTCTGTGTTGCAGGATGCAGGAATGCCAGCTATCCAGGCAGAGCTCAGCCACCTTCCAGTGGGAAGGACAGACAAGTTTGTGCCAGACATGATATAGGAACCAGGGACCTGGAGTGAGACAGTAGTCACATTCATCAAGATTAGTGTTCCATGTTCAGCTGTAGGACATGTAAAATGACAGCTAACATCAGTTGAGCTCTATGCACTAGGTATCATTTTGAGTGTTTTACATGCATTAATTAATTTATTCTTCATAACAACCCCATAAGTAGACACTACAATATTATCAATTCCACTTTACAGATGAGGAATCTGAGCCACATACAAGTTAGGAAACTTGCCCAAGATCTCACAGCTAGTAAACAGAGGCACTGGTGTTCTAACCCAGGCTATTTTGACCTTGGAGGCAGCACTACCACAACACTAAAAGTGAGCTTTATGTTTTAGCTCAAGTTCCTATAACAAGGTACTGTAGACTGGGTGACAAACATTTATTTCTCACATTTCTAAGAACTGGGAAGTGCAAGATCAAGGTACTGGCAGATCTGGTGTCTGATAAGGGCTCTCTTCTGGTTTGCAAATTTGTCTTCCTATTTTCTCACATGGTGAAGAAAAAGCATGTTCCAGAATCTTCATCTTTTTGAAATGACAGTAAATGTACCATGGAGGCCCCACCCTCATGATCTCATCTAAACCTAATTATCTCCCAAATATCTACCTCTGAATGCCACTGCACTGGGGGTTAGGGCTTCACTCTATGAAATCAGGGGGGAGGGAGTTGGGAACACACCTTCAGTCCATAATAGCTTGCATGTTCCTCTTTCAAAGGAAATACCATAAGCTCACTCCCTGTGACAGGCTGTGCTCAGGATATGAAATCTCAATACTCAAGAGGTATGGGGATGGAGTAACATTCAGAAGACATGGAGAGCAGACAGACCTGAAGGAAGAAGACCAAGCTGTAGTCTTTCTGGGCATAAATGACATTCTGTGGAAAGGTCAAAACTGCCTGACTTTTCTAGTAGAGCAGAATTTTGGATTTGTTTTCTGAAAAAAGTCTCTGAAGACAACTGGTTGAAAAGATATAGGATACCATGAAAACAAAGTGTGGGGAATTGTGCTGGCCATAATGCTAAAGAAATGTTGAGAAAGAGCAGGAATGCGCCATCAGGTGATGGCTGAGGTAAGTCTTACAGGCCACACAGAAGTTACCCATGTAAAGGACATGGGAAGGCACTCCAGAGCATTCCTTTACCAAGAGAAAAGGCTAAGTAGACAAAAAGTAGGTCAATATGATGGGCTTCCCTGATAGCTCAGTTGGTAAAGAATCTGCCTGCAATACAGGAGACGCTGGTCCGATTCCTGGGTCACGAAGATCCCCTGGAGAAGGGACAGGCCACTCACTCCAGTATTCTTGGGCTTCCCTTGTGGCTCAGCTGGTAAAGAATCTGTCTGCAACGTGGGAGACCTGGGTTTGATCCCTGGGTTGGGAAAATCCCCTGGAGAAGGGGAAGGCTACCCACTCCAGTATTCTGGCCTGGAAAATTCCATGGACTGTATAGTCCATGGGGTCACAAAGAGTCAGACACAGATGAGCAACTTTAGGTGTAAAAAAAAAAAAAAAAAGCTCAAAGACAATGAGCAAATCAACTAATTCCTAATGTCTTCTAAAATCTTAAATATCCAATGTCCAAGTTTATAAGCTGGACAGTATTTCTCTAATTCATAAAAATATTTTACAACATGAATTAGGTTCTCAAAAACCACCCTTTGGGTTTCTTCCAGGAGGATAGATATCTTATGCACAAATACAAGTATTCTTGTCCTCAATTTTTTGGACTTTGAATCCATCGATTAAGTAATGATGCTATAAAAAATGCAATTCAGGATGAGTCCAGAAGTGATTGATTCCTGGGATGTGATCCAAAAAGGTAGATTCTTATATCCCTAATAAATATTCTGATCTGAATCATTGTTCCCATTCTTCAGAGTTGGCAGTTCTGAAAGGTAAAGGTATAGCAAGAAAAATGAGGGAAAAAAATTGTTTGCTTTGGTGCCATCTGAAGCTTACACACTGCATTCTCACAGATGTTTTAGCAATATTTAAACTGCTAGGATTAAGTGGCTCCAGCTGGTGATAATTAGAACCAGAGTGAATGGAGAGAGAGAGAAGAAGGGGGGCAGCTGGAAAGAGCTCCAGCACCCACCAGGAAGAAGCTAGTTTCCATTTCAGTTGTCTCCACTACCATCACCATCCACCTGTCACTCATCTGTGTGTACCCATACTACTTCATTGGCAATGAGAGGCTGGTGGTACAGCAAGGTTAATTCAACCTGCCTTTTGTATCTGATGTGCTGTTTATGCTGATTCTTTGCCATAACATGAAACTTTTATATTTTCATGAATATAAAAGTGAATGTTTTTATTCAACAAATATTGTTTGTTTTAATTTATTTATTTATTTTACTTTACAATATTGTATTGGTTTTGCCATACATTGACTTAAATCCGCCATGGGTATACATGTGTTCCCCATCCTGAACCCTCCTCTCACCTCCTTCCCCATCCCATCCCTCTGGGTCAATCCAATGCACCAACCCCGAGCACCCTGTAATATGCATCAAACCTGGACTGGCGATTTGTTTCACATATGATAATTTCCATGTTTCAATGCCATCCTCCTATATCATCCCACCCTTGCCCTCTCCCACAGAGTCCAAAAGACTGTTCAATACATCTGTGTCTCTTTTGCTGTCTCGCATACAGGGTTAGTGTTTCCATCTTTCTAAATTCCATATATATGCGTTAGTATACTGTATTGGTGTTTTTCTTTCTGGCTTACTTCATTCTGTATAATAGGCTCCAGTTTCATCCACCTCATTAGAGCTGATTCAAATGTATTCTTTCTAATGGCTGAGTAATATTCCATTGTGTATATGTACCACAGCTTTCTTATCCATTCATCTGCTGATGGACATCTAGGTTGTTTCCATGTCCTGGCTTCAACAAATATTGTTGATTTAACATATACCAGGCACAGGGGGTTGCTGAGGATGTAGTAGTGGAGAAAGTAAATTTGGCCTCCCATCACAGAGCTTAAATTCTAGTGAGTGATACTGACAAGAAAAGGTGCTGTAAGAACTATAAAGGCAGAAATACAGTATACTAGATGAGTATGTCTATCTGTGCTCACTCTGACTCTTTGTGACCCCATGAACTGTAGCCTGCAGGCTTCTCTGTCTGTGGAATTTTCCATCCAGGTAAGAATACTAGAGTGGGTTGCCATTTCCTACTCCAGGCTACAGCAGTATGTAAACATAGAAAATAGAAGCCCCAGGGTGGTCAAGGAAGGGAGTTGGGGAGAAAAGGGAGTGTACAGAGTCATTAAAAGAAGAGAAAACATATTCCAAGCAAGGAATTGAAAAATAAATCAATATAACAGAAATATTCAGTGGAAATATCTGGACTATAAAGAAAGAGGAGTGCCAAAGAATTGATGCTTTTGAACTGTGGTGTTGGAGAACACTCTTGAGAGTCCTTTGAACAGCAAGGAGATCAAACCAGTCCATCCTAAAGGAAATCAGTCCTGAGTGTTCATTGGAAGGACTGATGCTGAAGCTGGAATTCCAATATTTTGGCCACCTGATGCAAAAAACTGACCCTGATGCTGGGAAAGATTGAAAGCAGGAGGAGAAGGGGACAACAGAGGATGAGATGGTTGGATGACATCACCGACTCGATGGACATGAGTCTGAGCAAGCTCCAGGAGTTGGTGATGGACAGGGAGGCTTGGCGTTCTGCAGTCCTTGGGGTTGCAAGAGTTGGACACAACTGAACCGAACTGATTCAGTGGAAATTTTCTTAGTGTTGAGAGATGTCCCCAGTGTAACTTTGAAGTGCATGTACAATATAAATGCAGACATCTAGTGTGTGTGTGTGTGTGTGTGTGTGTGTGTTCGTATGGGTGTGTGTGTGTGTGTTCCGTGGTTTCTGACTCTCTGTGATGCCATGGACTGCAGCCCACCAGGCTCCTCTGTATGGAATTTTCCAAGCAACACTGGAGCAGGTGGCCGTTTCCTCCTCCAGGAGATCTTCTCGACCTAGGGATCAAACCTGTGTCACTTGCACCTCCTGTATTGGCATGGGGTTCTTTACTACTGTGCTAGCTGGAAAGGAGAGGCATTTATGGGCCTGAGGCCCAGGAGAAAAGTCACAATTAGACACAAACCTTTCTCAGCTCTATTGTGGCATTTTTCTTCCTCATAATATTCTTTAAAAATTACATTTTTAAGGCAATGAGAATACTTCATAGTATTTTAAAAGAATTTCCACTAATGAGGAGGAAGTTTTAGGTTAGTGGCATAAAATTTTATTTTTCCTGCTGTTGAATTATTTTGTCTTCTTTTATTGATGGTCTACTCTGCAATCAACTGAAACCTAAATGAGGGTTCATCCTTTGTCTGAGCAAGTAGTTATAAACTTAGTTCTTTTATTTTGTCATCATTTTCTAATTATAATTGCTATTTACCCACTAACTTGAAAAATAGGATTCAGTGTTAGGTTAATGCTAGAAGTTAATATTCCGCAATTTAAACTCTGCATCACAAAATTATAAACAAAAATAAATTGTTATATGCTTATACTAAAAGTTCATGCTGCACAACAATTACAGTGAAAATAAATTTACACTTTTTAAATATTCTGACAAGCAAAAAACAAATTAGAGACTAACAAAGAGGTAAAGAGCCTCCTGATGAAAGTGAAAGAGGAGAGTGAAAAAGTTGGCTTAAAGCTCAACATTCAGAAAACTAAAGTCATCCGGTCCCATCACTTCATGGGAAATAGATGGGGAAACAGTGGAAGCAGTGGCTGACTTTATTTTTGGGGGCTCCAAAATCACTGCAGATGGTGACTGCAGCCATGAAATTAAGAGACACTTACTCCTTGAAAGGAAAGTTATGACTAACCTAGGCAGCATATTAAAAAGCAGACATTACTTTGTCAACAAAGGTCTGTCTAGTCAAGGCTATGGTTTTTCTAGTAGTCATGTATGGATGTGAGAGTTGGACTGTGAAAAAGGCTGAGCACCAAAGAATCGATGCTTTTGAACTGTGGTGTTGGAGAAGACTCTTGAGAGTCCCTTGGACTGCAAGGTGATCTAACCAGTCCATCCTAAAGGAGATCAGTCCTGGGTGTTCATTGGAAGGACTGATGTTGAAGCTGAAACTCCAATATTTGGCCACCTGATGCAAAGAGCTGACTCATTTGAAAAGACCCTGATGTTGGGAAAGATTGAGGGTAGGAGGAGAAGGGGACGACGGAGGATGATATGGTTTGATGGCATCACCAACTCAATGGACATGGGTTTGGGTAGACTCTGGCAGTTGGTGATGGACAGGGAGGCCTGGCGTGCTGTGGTTCATGGGGTCGCAAAGAGTCAGACATGACCGAGCAACTGAACTGAAATGAACTTATATTTTCTATCCAAACCTGAGTCAAGGTCTATCTGGTCTCCTTTTTCACGTTAGAAAAGTCCTGTTTGCCTCTTAGTAGTTTGCAAACATCTTATGTCTTTCCTAAGTCTCATAGATTTAAGCACAAACACCACCAACAACAATTATACTTTAACTGCATCCTCTCATCCCTAAAACTCTCTAATGGTTTTTCAACTGATGAGCTTCAAGAATTGTATCTTCTTCCTCTTGTGATCTCTAATCTTTAACTAGTTTTATTTTCTGCTCTTTTTGCCTACACCTTTTTGCATGATGTCCCAGACTTTCACAAAAGTATTCTGTAGATATGAAACTACTTCACTTTTTAAAAGCTGAGCATAAAGTCACATACAAATAACAATCCAATGAAGAAACAGCAGATATTTAAATTGTCAATTTTCAGTCTTACTCTCTTACTAGCTTATTGATAACTAAAAGAAAATGAAGCTCCTTTCAAAACAGGAAGATAAAGAAAAGACTACTTGAAGTCAGTGAAATAAAAGTATTTGTTGAGAAGCCAGCACTTATTAATGTAATAAATATTCACTAAGTTGCTCTTTGTAAGATTTCATATCTTACATATGAACAAAAAGCTGTAGGGTCCCTACCTTATTCTTCCATTTTAGGATAACTCTTGCACCCAGAGCAAACTTTCATTAATTCCTGATAAGCAACTAAGCTGTCCTTAGATGGTGGCGCCTGAAGAAGGCAATGGCACCCCACTCCAGTAGAAAATCCCATGGATGGAGGAGCCTGGTAGGCTGCAGTCCATGGGGTAGTGAAGAGCCGGACAAGACTGAGCGACTTCCCTTTCACTTTTCACTTTCATGCATTGGAGAAGGAAATGGCAACCCACTCCAGTGTTCTTGCCTGGACAATCCTAGGGACGCGGGAGCCTGGTGGGCTGCCGTCTATGGGGTTGCCACAGAGTCGGACACGACTGAAGTGACTTAGCAGCAGCAGCAGCAGATGATGATGATGATGCCACCTTGTGGCTAGTTTACAGATCTGTAAAAGGCCACATATCTTCAAGTTCTCCATCTCAGGCAGCAACATTTTTATATTTCCCTTCCCAACTCTTTTCCAACTTTTGCCCTGTTATCTAATATCTTCTTACTACCTTTTCTATTCTGTTAAATTTGTCAGAAAAATAAGTAAGCATACCAGCCCAATCATGGCAAATAAGTAAGAGAGAATACCAATTATATATATATCCAAGTATCAGTATCAAAAAAAAAAAAAGCCATGAGATGGATGACATGAACAGTCACAACAGACATTCTCCACAAAGGCCTAATCAGGTACTTTTTTGTGTCACCCAGTTCTACAAGTGTTGTGTACAGCTCTCACCCACACAAGTCTCAGGTCAATTTGTCTAAAGACAACTATGTAACATAAATATTCTAATCATAAACACTGTACACAATAAATATTCATAATGCTAGGATTGTAAGGGAGGGAGGGTATAATTATAGTATTTAGAATTGACTGAAATAATGATCTCAAATCATTTACTGAATTTCTCAAATTCAATAAAAATGGAAGGAGTCCTCCATATTCAGCAGTCAATGCTGGACTACCTCTGGAAGAATAGTTAAGAAGTGCTGAAAATCTCTTGACTAGTCAAGAGGGGTATTGGGGCATCATGGACTCATAAAGATAAGGTCCCTACTGGACCTACCATACACGAATAATCACAGGGAAATTTAGGATGGGCAGCAAGTATTGTATGAAACCACATGATCACTTTCAAAATATGAAAGCAGGAATTTTAAAGGCCATAAAAATCAGTTCCACAATGGACAAAAGGCCCATCCTTGAGAAGATGAAGTTACCAAGAGCTATAGATTCTCCCTTTCTCTCTCAGCATGGAGCACATCTGCATATTTTTTGACCAGCTTCCTCCCTGTTCTTGACACTTGCATCCCAGAGAAACTGATTAAAAAATGGCTGGTCTCAGGTGGCATTTCTATTGTAAACCATTTGGTTTCTTTGGAGTATACCACTACTGAGCTCATAGTTAAGAGCACTGACCAAGGAACCAGGAGACATTTACTCGACACATGGGGCCAGTGACTCTGAGGAGCTCTGAGCTGACAGACTCAGTCTCCAAGCAAAGACAGGACTGACAATATTGTCACTGCTAAAAATTATCTCAGGCTGACACATGGGAACCTTCTCATTCTAAAAGGAACTATCAGAATAGAATAAAGGTTACCAATTCAAGTATTTATAAACTTTATTTCTAAGTTGGATTTACAGTATATGAAACGTGCTAAAGAGTTGGTCTACAGGGCAGGAATCCTTGTTTATTTTATTCAGTGATAGGCTTCCTACGTGCTAGGCTATTTTTAATTTTTAATTTTCTTTCTAAGAAAAATTGATATTAGAGATGGAAAAACATCACAGAAAATCTACTGCTCAGTCTTGTGAAGTTTCATTAAAGAAACATGAGCTATTCAATAAATCTTAACATTTAAAAAACATACATATCTATATGATTTAAGGAAAAGCAAAAGAATGCTCAAAGGATCAGTTCTTAGCTATATATTTATGGCTAAAAAGTGAGTTTTATTTATTCATTGAGAGAAATTAAAAAAAAAAAAAAACACCCACAGGCACATACAATACAAAATGTGTCCCACTAATGAATTCTTAAAGGAACACACAGTTAAACTAGTCAAGCTTCTATATCATCTAAGTATGCCAAATCAATTTCACCCTTAACTCACTGACCTTATACTTTAGTCCCTAAAAAAATCTCAAACTTTAGGATGCATCTGAATCCCCTGGAAGGCTTGATAAAACACAGATTATTGAGCGTCATTTCAGAGATTTGATTCAGTAGGTCTCAAGTGGGAATCAAGAATTTGAATTTGTAGTAGGTTCAAGGCAATTCTGATGCTGCTGATCCAGGGACCATACTCTGAAAGCGTCTACCCTGGAATATTCATTTTTACACACACATTCATTTTCAAAATCTCAGACTCCAGTAAGTTATCCTTAGGCTTATGTATTTGATTATATGAATAGCAGGTCACATGTGAAAGAGGCTAAAGTCAGCTTATTCATATATGCTTTAGGTAAAACTGATCTAAAAGTATTTTTTGCTTAAGTAAATTCTTCAAAGAAATTCATTTCTATCTTTTTCTAAAGCATATTTGAATTGAGATAAATTCCTTCTAACAAATGGTACATTATCTTGAGTTTTGAGATCTTTCAAATGCTTACTCTGTGTCTTTTTGAAGTCATGTAATCTTAATACAGCTAAATATTTTCACCTTAAAGACTCAGAGGAAATTTTATAATAGAACATCAACTACTCTAAAAAATTGTAGAACAAATTGACCATGGCTTCTAAATGGCAAACTTCATGTAATGTGTCAGTTCCTTCAAAGCATAATAACTGGCTAATGTTAGAAGAAGATTTCTATCTTTAAATCAAACTAAAATGAAGCAATATTATGTTACAGATACTCAGAATTAAAATAGTCATTTACAGGGGTTATAATCATAAATTCAATAAAATCATTTTTAAACAATAAAAATTATTTAAATCTATTGTTAATATTGAAGACTCGCTGTCTTTTGAAGACTCACTTTCTTCTGAAGTATTTAACAAATTTGTATAGAGGGACACCAAGCAGAAGCACAGAATTACCTCTGTCCCAACTCATTGCAGGATCTCTCCTGAGTGGAGTTTTGACTTTGATATCTTATAGGAAATATACAGATCAAAGTCATAATGCTATTTTTTTGTTCCCAAGAGTCAGAAATCCCCAAACCCGTTGTAATTTTGTAGATCTCATTCCTATGAGATAATAATTCTCATACTACGATGAATACTCAGGTCCATTTCCAGAATATATGACTGTATATTTCTCTAATCTTCTAAACCATCAGGTACCCCTAAACTCCTCGTGAATGACTCCAGTAATTCCCAAGACAATATTCACCTGAATAATTGCCTTTTATCTGTGTATAAAAGATCAACTGTACCAGCTATTTATAAGTTCGAAACTACACATTCACCATTCAAAGCTTTATCAAATTCTTAAGTTAGCAGAAAGAAAAAGAAACCAAAGATTAACTCAATTATTAGAATTATCGTCATGATTAAATTGGCCTGTGAATTATTAGATGATTTGCTTATGATGGTTGGTTCAAAAAGCATCCACTGATACAGTTTACTGTGTATACATTATAAGTTTAAAACTGAATTAGAACACTAGCTGGGTTATGCTGGCTAGAAAAATTATTTAAAATAATTTGAATTATTTAAAATATCTTTGAGTAATCCTGAAAAGGAAGTCAAGTTTAAATGCACAGTCTATATAATCCAGCGATTCTCAACCTTGACCTCATGTTAAAATTATTTGTGAAGATTTTAAACATACTGATACTGTGCTCCAACTCCAGAAATTTTAATTGGTTTATGGGTGATCTATATGTGATTCTGATATACAACCAGAACTACTAACTTGCCAGAGGATATTTAATGGTCAAAAACTTCCATTGTCCTTAGATGTCAAAATGAATAATTGTTTCCTAATAATTTATATATTGAATGAAATTGGCTTATGATAGAAGGACTATAAAATTTATTCTCCAAGCCACAACACTTTTGAAAGTGAAAGGAGTTACTATTTGCAATTGACCTAGGACAACAAGGGTAAACCAGGACTGTCCTGGGCAAAACAGAGTGTCCTATGGTCACTCTATTCATAGAAGAGTTACTGGATATTTTTAATTATATAATTTGTGTTTAACATATTTTACATACTTTACAGTTACGTATGTCGAAAGATTGAGGTTTTTAATGACAGAAGACAGTTTAAATAATACTTGAAAAGTTAACATTTAGATCCTCAATCCACTGGATAAATGCCTATTTACTTAGGATCATGTGTAAAGAGAAGATTTTTGGACTAAATTAAGATTTGCTGGGAGAGCAAACTAAAATAGTAGAGATAATATTTTAAATATCATTAATTTTCTGTGCCAACCCCGTTTCAGTGGATAATCACATGCAATAATGCTGACTCTCAAAATGGTAGATTAAAATAATTCATTTCTGTTTTTAATTAAAACTGAGAAAGTAGGAACTAATAATATGTGTCAGAGCCACATGTGTGCAGTATCAAAGATAAGAAGGGGATTGCAGCAAGGGTTTGCTTCTTGAGTTCCTTGACAATTTACAAGGAAAGCAGAAAGCATGGAAGCTGGTGGCTGCCATAGAGGTACATGATGACATGTGAAGCAGCTCTATTGTTGGCTGAGTTGCTGGAAGCCATTGCCTTGGTCCTCTAATTGCTCAAGGTCACCAACAACATTTCCATGTACATATATCCAGTGTGACAGCCTCTACATCCCCCAAGGGATCTATGGATACATCAACTTTGGGAAGTTTTTATTGATAATTTCTAGTATCAGATCTTAATGCCAGCTGGGCTTAAAGATGATAGAAAAATCATCCTGTTCTGCACAGACTTAAATGAAAGGGTGATGGGTCTTTGGCGGGGGTGGGGGTTGGGGGGAGACACAATATACTCCTCTATAAATAAACCCCACCAGATCTCTAAACAAGATTGACTCACTGTTTCATCCATGCCCTTCCTGAATTTCTGAAGTCCTCACAGTACAATGAATAACTGCTTGTTTCCCAATTTAACAAAATGTGTTACCAGAATGCCCCTCTCTGCACAGATTATGGAGATCTCTGCTGCTGCTAAGTCGCTTCAGTCGTGTCCTACTCTGTGCGACCTCATAGACAGTAGCCATCAGGCTCCTCCGTCCCTGGGATTCTTCAGGCAAGAATACTGGAGTGGGTTGCCATTTCCTTCTCCAATGCATGGAAGTGAAAAGTAAAAGTGAAGTCACTCAGTCATGTCTGACTCCTAGCAACCTCATGGACTGCAGCCTACCAGGCTCCTCCAACCATGGGATTTTCCAGGCAAGAGTGCTATTGCAGTATAATTCATTCCTTTAAAAGTTGTGTGGATAACCTAGACATAAAAGCCAAACATCAAAACAAGCATTGCAGCTATGATGCAGCGTCAGGTGCTTTTACTTCGGTGAATGAAAATAATGGTCACAACTCAAAATGAATGGTCAATTTAATATGAATATATGCGCCTTACCAGCGATGTTTATGTTTACTACCAGAGATGTCTTAGCAATTCTCTAACCCAGTACAAATCTCAGTTTATAGGTTTTTTACCACTTGCACCAGAATTCCTTCTATTTGTCAGTAGCACTGTGCTGTGATTACAGTTATAAAATTGAGTTCCATGGTAAACTTTGTCATAAATTGAAACAACAGATTTTAAGAATATTTCAGGGGACAGCTGCTGCTGCTGCTAAGTCGCGTCAGTTGTGTCCGACTCTTAGCGACCCCATGGATGCCTACCAGGCTCCTCTGTCCATGGGCTTCTCCAGGCAAGAGTACTGGAGTGGGTTGCCATTGCCTTCTCCGATTTCAGGGGACAGAATATCCTAATTAAAAAAAACACTTTTTGGGGGGGGGGGGTATCCCAGGACCATGTAACCCTTTAAAAGGCTCTTCCAAAAGTTAGGCTTCATATCACTAAGTGCTTGAAATATTTATTAGCAATCACCCAGAACTATGGTTTCCTGATAAAATAATTTTGGATAATGTTGAATTAGCAAAGTTAAATGGATTTTATCACAGCAGCCTCTTCAGGGTCTAAAATGCACTGTGAATTTCAATAAAAGTGATAGATGGTGCATGTTTTCATGAAATCTGACGTCATGAAGTTCTTTTTGTGTTAGGGAAGCCCATGAATTAGCTCTGCAGAGTATACTGTAGGATATGCTGCATCAGGATCAATAATTTTTCTAATCAAACATTTTTGCTAAACCTCCCCAGTACAACCTAAACAAATACCTTTGTCCCAAACTGTGTGAAAACAGAATATTAAACACCAACCAAAAAGTCTATAGCTAGTACCCTTTAAGAATGAAAGGGAAATAGAGACATTAACAGACAAATAAAAACTGAGTTCTCTGACTTGCCTGATGGTACAGTGTCTCCTGCCAATTCAGGAGACACAGGTTTGATCCCTGGTCTGGGAAGCTTCCACATGCAGTGGGCAGCTGAAAGCCCATGCACCGCAACTACTGGATTCACAAGTGCTAGGACCCAGGTTGCAACTCCTGAAGCCACTGGGCCTAGAGCCTGTGCTCAGCAACAAGAGAAGCCACCACAGTGAGAAGCCCTGCACTACATCAAAAAGCAGCCGCTCAGCTTTCTTTATGGCGCAGCTCTCATATCCATACGTGACTACTGGAAAAACCATAGCTCTGCTGTTTAATCATAGGTAGCTGACAGCTGTCATATGTGGCTGATTCTTGAACAACACAGGCTTGAACTGTGTGGATCCACATACACGTGGATTTTTATAAATAGTAAACTCTACAGTACTACACAGTCCAAGGTTGACTGAATCCATGAATGCAGTACCATGAATACAGAAGAATCATGGCTACTGAGGAACCACATATAGTCAGTTATACATATAAGTTATACTCAGGTTCTCAACTGCAGAGAGAGGGTCAGTACCTCACCTCCTATCTTGTTCAAAGATCAACTGTATATTTTACTTATTTTTAGTTAGATTTTTAATAATGAATAAAAAATGAAATATACATTTTTCAAGTATACATGGAATAAAAAAGCAAAAGAAATGAGACAGTATTCAAAAAGATTTAAAAAATTATTCACAAACAATAGTTATAGACAGAAAATTCAAATGAATCTACAAATAAATTATTAGAATCAGAACAAATAAGATTGCCAGATATAAAGTAAATATATGGAAATTGTTTTATATATGTTGGCTACAAGTAGTATGTAAAAAACTTTAAAAGGTACTATTTGCAATAATACAAAAATACCAAATAATGAGTAATCAATTTAACAAAAGATTTGAGACTTGCAAACAGAATCTAAACTTTATTGGGAGAAATTTTTTAAACTCTAAATGAATTGATTGACATTCTATGTTTAAAATTGGAATATTCAGTATCATTAAAATGACAATTCATCCATAGATTCAGTAAAATTCCATTCAAAATCCCAACAGTTTTTGTGTGGAAACTGGCAAGTTGACTTTAAAATCACATGAAAATAAAAGTGGTCAGAATAACCAAAAAATTCTTGATGTGGGAGACCTTATTATACCAGATGGCATACATAGCTTATTACAAAGTTATACGGATTACAACAGTGGAGAATTGGTATAAGCATAGATATATACACCAAAGTAATAGAACAGAAAAATAGATCCATATGTACATGAGTACTTGAATAATGTCAAATAGAACACTTAGAGCAGTGGGAAAAATAATCAACTCTTCAAAAAAATATGCAGGGTCAACTAACTATTTATATAGGAAAGAACAAAATTTGACCACTTCACATAGAAAAGAGAAATTCAGTTTTGGGTAATTTAAAGATCTAAACACGAAAGTAAACAATGAAACTAAGGTTAGAAATATATTCCTGACCTTTGAGTAGAAAAAGATTTCTTAAACAGATTACAAAAAGCACTAACAATACAAAGAAATTTCAAAAATTTGATTACATTAAAATTGTTTTCCTACTCATCAAAACTCAGATCATGGCATGCAGTCCCAACACTTCATGGCAATCAGATGGGGGAAAAGTGGAAGCAGTGCCAGATTTTATTTTCTTGGGCCCTAAAATCACTGTGGATAGTGACTGCAGTCATGAAATTAAAAGATCTTGCTCCTTGGAAGAAATCCTATGACAAACCTAGACAGTATATTAAAAAGCAGAAACATCTAAGTCAAAAGAAGAGGAAAATAAAGAATCTTTTTAAACAACTTGAAAAAAGAGAGAGATCACTTTACCAACAAAGATCTGTACAGTCAAAGCTATGGTTTTTCAGTGGTCAAGTATGGACGTGTGAGTTGGACAATAAAGAAGGCTGAGCACTGAAGAACTGATGTTTTCAAACTGTAGTGCTGTGAAGACTTTTGAGAAGTCCCTTTGACATCAAGATCAAACCAGTCAATCCTAAGGGAAATCAGTCCTGAATATTCATTGGAAGGACTGATGTTGAAGCTCCAATACTTTGGCCACCTGTTGTGAAGAGCTGACTCACTGGACAAGACGCTGATGCTGGGAAAGATTGAAAGCAGGAGGAGAAGGGGACGACAGAGGATGAGATGGTTGGATGGCATCACTGACTCAATGGACATGAGTTTGAGCAAGCTATGGGAGATGGTGAAGGATGGGGAAGCCTGCCGTGCTGCAGTCCATGGAGTCACAAAAACTCAGACACAGCTTAGTGACTGAACAACAACTAATCAAAACATAGACAAGAGTAAAATGTCAAATTTATGGGGAAAGATATGTGAAACATAAAAAGAAAAAGAAAAAATAAAGAAATTTGACGAAGTTCATCACAAAAATGAAAATGACCAATAATTTTTTTAAATACATTCTCTTATTTACTTATTTATCTAGATGTTAGAATAATCATGCTGCTAAGCTGCTAAGTCACTTCAGTCATGTCTGACTCTGTGCGACCCCAGAGATGGTAGCCCACCAGGCTCCCCCGTCCCTGGGATTCTCCAGGCAAGAACACTGGAGTGGGTTGCCATTTCCTTCTCCAATGCATAAAAGTGAGAAGTGAAAGTGAAGTCGCTCAGTCATGTCCGACTCTTAGCGACCCCATGGACTGCAGCCTACCTGGCTCCTCTGTCCATGGGATTTTCCAGGCAAGAGTACTGGAGTGGGGTGCCATTGCCTTCTCCAAGAATGATCACGGCTAATACTAATTTAAGCATGTACAGAATACCATTTAGGTCCAATATTGGTATATTAAAATCAAAGTATCACAGAACCTGATTTTAAGTAATCAGATTATAAAGAAATTTAGTTCAAAATCAGTGGCCCATAAACTTCAAAAAATTGACTTAAGGGTAATGGTTAATTTTATGCATCAGTTTTATTGGGCACACAGAAACCAAATTAAGTATTATTTCTGGGTATGACTGTGAAGATGTTTTCAGATGATATTAGCATTTGTATTGCCCTTCCCAGTGTGGATAAGCATTATCCAATCCCTTTTGGGTTTGGATAAACCCAAAATGGTGAAGTGGTGGCAATAGGAGGAATTTGCCCCTTTTTTCCTGTCTCAACACTTCAGCAGGGACACCTCATCTCATCTCTGGCCTTAAGACTGGATTTACATCATTAACTCCTCTAGTTTTCAGGCCTTCAGGTTAAACTGAATTATGCCAACCTTTCCCAGGTCCCCAGTTCATAGATGGAAGATCATGGGACTTCTTAGGCTTCATAGTCACATGAGCCAATTCTTCATAATCAATAAATGTATATTTATAGATGCATTATCAGAGAAGGCAATGGCACCCCACTCCAGTACTCTTGCCTGGAAAATCCCATGGACAGAGGAGCCTGGTAGGCTGCAGTCCATGGGTCGCTAAGAGTCAGACACGACTGAGTGACTTCACTTTCACTTTTCACTTTTATGCATTGGAGAAGGAAATGGCAACCCACTCCAGTGTTCTTGCCTGGACAATCCCAGGGATAGCAGAGCCTGGTGGGCTGCTGTCTATGGAGTCGCACCGAGTTGGACACGACTGAAGCAATTTAGCAGCAGCAGCATAGATGCATTATAAAATAAAAAATATAAATATAAATATTATATATGCCCTATTGGTTCTGTTTCTCTAGAGAATTCTGACCAGTACTTTAACCTTGACAGTAATCAAAGAAATGGAAATTAAAATCATAAGATCTACACATTCATAGAAACGTCTAAAAATGTAAGACTATCAATCCCAAAGGTCAAGAATTTAGAGCAATGAAAATTCTCATCTACTACCTATGATTATGTAAATTAGCAAAAATCACTGCAATGGACTGAACATTTCTGTCCCCCCAAATTCATATGTCATATCCTAACCCCTAATGTGATGGTAAGGCCTTTAGAAGGTGGGCCTTTGTGAGGTAATTAGGTCATGATGCAAGAGCCTACATGGTGGGATTAGTAACTTTATAAAAGGGACTTTAAAGACCTCCCTTGCTCTCTGCCTGCCACATACGGGTATAGCAAGAAGTTGGCAGTCTGTAACCCCGTAACTCAGAAAAGAGACCTCACCAGAACCTACCTAGTGCTGGTAACCTAATCTCAGACTTCCAGTCTCCAGAACTATAAGATATAAATTTCTATTGTTTATAAGCCACCCAGTCCATGATACTTTGTTATATTCAATAACAGCCCAAATTGACTAAAACAACCACTTTGGAAAACTGATAGACATTCTACTAAATTTATATGTTTACTATGATCCAGCAACCTCACACTTAGGTATATGCTCAGTATAAAACTCTTAATAGTAGGCTTCTTAGTAGTTTTAATACTTTTGAGTCTCTTAGTAGTAGGCTTCCCTTGTGGCTCAGATAGTAAAGAATCCACCTGCAATGCAGGAGACCGGGGTTTTATCCCTGGCTTGGGAAGATCCCCTGGAGAAGGAAATGGCAACCCAGTCCAGTATTCTTGCCTGGAGAATTCCATGGACAGAGGAATCTGGCAGGCTACAGTCCATGGGGTCACAATGAGTCGGCCACAACTGAGTGACTGTCACTCACTCAGTATAAAACTGTGCACATGTGCCCCAAATATATGCCCAAAAATGTTCACAGCAGCACTATACTTAAAAACCCAAACTAAAACCAACCATAATGTGTACTAACAGTAGAATTAATGCATAAATTGTGATATACAAGAGTACTGCTGCTGCTGCTAAGTCTCTTCAGTCGTGTCCGACTCTGTGCGACCCCATAGACAGCAGCCCACTGGGCTACCCTATCCCTGGGATTCTCCAGGCAAGAACACTGGAGTGGGTTGCCATTTCCTTCTCCAATGCATGAAAGTGAAAAGTGAAAGGGAAGTCAAGTCGCTCAGTCATGTCCGACTCTTAGCGAGCCCATGAACTGCAGCCTACCAGGCTCCTCCGTCCATGGGATTTTCCAGGCAAGAGTACTGGAGTGGGGTGCCATTGCCTTCACCAACTATTAAAATGAAAGAACTACAAGTAATGACATGAACAATCTCTAATATTGAGTGAAGGAAGTTAGATACAAAATACATAGTATATGAGTTCACTTACATAAAGTTCAAAAACAGGCAAGACTAAGAGTTTAGTCTTGTGTCAAAAAGTGACAAGTATAAAGGGGTCATGAGGAAAGCTTTTGGGATGCTGGCAATGTTCTATCTCTATGCCATATAGTGATTACATGGGCATGGGCACCTAGTGATAATTCACTGAGCTCTAAATTCTTGATTTGTGCTTTTCTTCCTGCATTTTTTCACTAAATTTTTTAGTGTCCTTAAGTTTTTAATGCCCTTAAATCATTTTTTTAAATGTATTCAGCAATAATGAATTATTACTAATTCCTAAAATCTCAGTTTAACCTCAGTTTGTGACTCATGAGGGAAGCAGTAAGTTAAAAAAGAAAAAGAAAATATATTTGAGCAATTGAAACAACTGCTGCCATGATTTCAGTAACTAACCAAAAACTTTCAGTTTAGACTAGTTGTGATTATCTAATTGTGCTGCTGAGGAATAACTAAACAAGAACTACTATTAGCAGGAATAGGCAGCTGTTAAGTATTTTGAGAGAGATGCAGTAATTTATCAGACAAAAATCTCAATGTGGATGTGAGATAAGAATGGATTACTTGAAGTCCTTTCCTAACACGACAAAATGTTGGATTTGGAAGCAACCTGAGAGATTACTTAGCAAGACTGAGAAATGGAAAACCTGATGCCAGAAGAGGCTGAATATCTGGTCAAGATTAAGGTCATCCATGTGGCAGGAAAGCTGGGAGAATAACTCACAACTATTTCTAGGGCAGAGCGTTTTCCATTTCTCCAAGCCACTTCCCCACCCTACCTGCTTTCAGTTGTTATCATTGGGGAATATTTTTTTTTCTCTTTTTTAAAATCTCAGAATATTGAAAATAGGAAATTGTGCAACTTTTGTCTTCACCTGCTTTTAAGGACAGAATCTAAGTTTTTGGTTTTGTTTTTTACTGTGACTGCCACTGTACCTCATTCTCACAGCACTTCTGCCAGAATTGATAACTTTGGGAATGCAGTAAGTGTTTTTACTTAGACATTAACTCCGCTGTTTACTGCAAATTTAGTTTTCAGAGGATAGTCTAATGTAATTCCAAAGTACATAAAGACATACTTAGAGAAAGTACCAGCTACCCAATAAGTATATATCTACCTTTTATATCCAGGCCCTGTAAGTTTCCAAATAACCCAAAGGAAACAGTGGTAACAATGAATGTCCTTTGTGGAGGAAATCTGCTCTAATAGTTCCACTTCAGTTCTCTATACATTTTTATTCCCATTGTGTCTATTACCTGGTAACCATGGAAACATACATGACAGACACTGCAGGAAAAACAAATCTAAAATACACACATTGAAACACATCAGTACAAATGATGCCCTTTTCAATAACCATTATACTTGGATTCTTTTCTCTTCAATGGGTTTTAAGTCATCAGTTCAGTCGCTCAGTCGTGTCCGACTCTTTGCAACCCCATGAATCGCAGCACGCCAGGCCTCCCTGTCCATCACCATCTCCCGGAGTTCACTCAGACTCACGTCCATCGAGTCCGTGATGCCATCCAGCCATCTCATCCTCGGTCGTCCCCTTCTCCTCCTGCCCCCAATCCCTCCCAGCATCAGAGTCTTCTCCAATGAGTCAACTCTTTGCATGAGGTGGCCAAAGTACTGGAGTTTCAGCTTTAGCATCATTCCTTCCAAAGAAATCCCAGGGCTGATCTCCTTCACAATGGACTGGTTGGATCTCCTTGCAGTCTAAGGGACTCTCAAGAGTCTTCTCCAACACCACAGTTCAAAGGCATCAATTCCTTGGCACTCAGCCTTCTTCCCAGTCCAACTCTCACATCCATACATGACCACAGGAAAAACCATAGCCTTGACCAGATGGACCTTAGTCGGCAAAGTAATGTCTCTGCTTTTGAATATGCTATCTAGGTTGGTCATAACTTTTCTTCCAAGGAGTAAGTGTCTTTTAATTTCATGGCTGCAAGCACCATCTGCAGTGATTTTGGAGCCCCCAAAAATATAAAGTCTGACACTGTTTCCACTGTTTCCCCATTTATTTCCCGTGAAGTGATGGGACCGGACGCCATGATCTTCATTTTCTGAATGTTGAGCTTTAGGCCAACTTTTTCACTCTTCACTTTCACTTTCATCAATTGTATGTAAATGTGTGCCTAATAAAAAGGGTTTTTCTTACAGTAAGGTATCACATAGTGGAGTTGATATTGACATCATATATCACAAATGCCTCTAAGTTTAACTAAACTACCCAATGTATTTCTCTGGAACTGTCTTTAACATTAATCATTTATGTAAAACAAACTAAATATTTATTGTGCAAAAATATCTCTGGAAGGATTCACAAAAACTTGATAATGTGGTTACCTCTGAGAGGGGAATTTTGAGAGAAAAACAGGGAGAACTTATTTTTATAGTCCTTTTTAATGTTTAAGTATTTATTTCAAATTTTAAAAATGAAAGCCACAAGATTACAAGTTCATTTTAAATTAAAAAAATATATCATTATATCTCTCCCTATCTCTCCCTTCCATCACCAACACCTCCCCAAACATCCACATACACAGGAGTCTATGATTTCCAAACAAATATATTCTGGCACTGAAACTAATTTTCAAAAAGGCAGCAAGGACAATCACGTACTCATCTATTCCCACCTTCTCTCCAAAAGCATCCTTCATAGTATCCACTTTTAGATACTGAAAACATAAAACTTGGGAATTACATCTCTTTTCCTGGGTAATAAGGGCCCCTAAGTGCATGCTTGCATGGGTCTAGCCTCCTGGTCTCCAGGTGGCACACTAAACCATTTCCCCATCAAAAGGGAGCTGGTACCATATTCTCTTAAGGACACCAAAGTGACTCTGGCAGCTACAATGCTAGAGAGGAAAATTTTCAATTATGACTCCCTGTATTATAACCAGCCCCTCACATCTCACCCTGGAGGTTGGTTGAGTTAGTCGCTTGGTGGACCAGAGCAATTGGACCAAATTTCTCAGTTTAGTGAAGCTGATTTAAGCCAAAGTCCCAGGTGGGGAGTGTCGGATCTCAGCCTCCTTTTTGCTACACCCAGCTCAGTGGGAAACATCAACATTGGAAGGTGTTACTGCTTAGAATACTCAAATCTATCATCAATAAAACTGGTAAGATTCACTCTCCATCTGATTTCTACTGTGTTACTTTTCAATTGATTTTAAATAGGTATAGAGAAGAGAAGTTCTTTGAGGGAGTGAGGGTCTTTGAATCAAGGAAACAGGATGTATCCTTATAACCCAAATAATTCAAATTCACCCTCCCTCAACTATTGAATTTCTAATTCTGGCATCCCTTATTATCCAAAACCTAGCCACTGCTGAAAGCATCTTTAGTAACAAAATCAGATTGTAGTGGATCATATTTCATTGTCTTAAATGAAAAAAAGAATAATGCATTCCCAACCCAATCAAAAATACACACACACACAAACACGTGCACACGGCATTACCCTTTGACTCACTGCCAGTCCCCCTCGCTCACTCCTCCGCATCACTCAGAACAAGCCAGGTTTACTCCCATCTTAGAGTCACTGCACCAACTGTTCACTCTGCCTGGCAAGCCAGGCAAAGTCTTCCCTCAATATCCACATGATTCCTGTCCTTTTTAAGATTTCCCTAAAATATCATTTTCTCAATGAGGTCTACCCTGAAATTATAGCAACCCTTCTCCTCTCCTACCTCCCCGATCTCTTACTGTTCCATTTTTCCACGGCATTTTACACCCTCTAGTGTACTTTAGCAGGTGTAGCGTATGCTGTCTGCTGCCTGTCTCCCCAAACTGAAGTGTAAAACTTCACGTGGTAAGGATTTGGGGGGATGTTGTTATTGTTCACTGATATATCAAGAGCCTTGAACAGTTCCTGGCACATTATACAAAGAAAGAAAGAAAGAAAGAAAGAGAAGTCGCTCAGTCATGTCCAACTCTTGTGACTCCATGAACTGTAGCCTGCCAGGCTTCTCTGTTCATGGATTTCCCAGGCGAGAATACTGGAGTGGGTTGCCATTTTCTTTTCCGGGGGATCTTCCCAATCTAGGGATTGAACCTGGGTCTCTCGCACTGCAGGCAGACTCTTTATTGTCTGAGTCACTAGGGAAGCCACATTATATAAACTCAATAAATATTTGTTGTTGAACTAAACACTGTCTCCAGACCATCCACTGCCACATCAGTGGTTATTCCTTGACCTTTTAAAGCATCTCTAGATCATATTACTCACTTAGAATCTGATAAAAAGCTATGAACTCTCTCCCCAGGAAAACATTCAGAGGAATGTTCATGCATAGACAATTTAAACAAAATGTATATATGCATACACATTTAACAAATTCTTTTATAGTTTCAGTGGGTCTCTGGACTACCAGAGGACCATGCATGGAGACCTAAACCCACAGGCTATATAGAGTATGGAGATGTCATCAGTAGGCCATGTAGGGCACCATGAATGAAGTAAGAATTTCTACAGTGCACAGGGAGAGCACCAGACGTCTGTTTTTATGTCAAATGCTGGAGGAGAGGGTTCCAGGAAGAGAGCTTTGTGGAAGGAGAGGCCAGAATAAGACTGTCCTGGGAGTAGGTAGGTGTGAAGAGAGCCCAGGTGCTTCCTCTTCCCTTCCTCCATGCTACTCTCCGGCTGACCATTCACCCCCAACCCACACCACACCAAACCCTGCTCTGGGTTGCATTAAGTTAGGTCAGGAAGCAAAAACTGGCCTCCCGTAGGGTGAGGAAGGGCCATGGTAGCTTTGGGGTCAACACATGTGGATGTGAAGGACACTATCCAGTAGAGGCAGTTGGAAGAGGAAGAAAATTCTAGTGGCCTCTCATCTGGGCCCATCATTCTCAGTTATATTCATTCATTTATGTGTGACTATCTCAGAGACTCCCTGAACAAACAGAAAGAAGAAAATCTTTAGGGCTTTTTATGTCTCTTCAGGGAAAAAAGAAACACTGTACAAATATGTAATCAAAATCAATCAGAATTACAAAAGTACTAAGAAATGGAAAATGTTTGTTAGAACACAAAAGATGTTTTAGAGAAAATGAATGGTCTCAATGATATTTAAGAATAGTAGACTGCTAATTGAAAAATTATCATACTGAACAGACTGATGATGCCTGGAAAACCTGGCCTCCATTGTTCCATTTGCTCTCCTGCAACAGAGAGAGATCAGGTAAATAGGAGGAGGAGCCGAGATGAGTGGAGGTGGAACTCCAGGAACTAGGAAACAGATAAAAATTCATTGCAACCAAGCTCTCCTTCAAGTGAGCTAACACTGTAGCTGTGAGAGCAGAGTAGTGACACTGAACAGGATAATTTCTGTAAATGTCTGCTTAAAGGGCCAGTGTAAAGAGGAGGGGCCTGGAAAAGTCCACCGATGCAGAGAAAGCAGCATCTGTCAAGCGAGGAGGGGGTGCAGCTAGAGGAAATATGCAAAGCAAGGAGGAAATGTCCATTGAAAACGGTTGATTCATCTGTTAGAACTCCAAAATCACTGCCAATATTGTGGTCAGGGCTGCGGGGTGAGTAGCAACAGTGTGGATTTTCTCAGGACCAGATGTGTAAAAGCTGTGCTGAAAAAAATCCCCACAGAGAAATAGATATTGTGTGTATTGTTGTGCTTATTCTATCAGAAAGTGACAGACACAGAGCCTTCTCTCCCCTGTAAATGCCCCTAAACACTGCTCACCCTTAAAGACAGACCCAGAATAGCATTTGTTAGGAAGAGGAACACACAACCTTGAGGAGCCACAGGCCCTTCACATCCACAATTTCATTGACCTCAAATAGCCTGTTACTTGGTGGTATGTTTGCTAGACAAGGTCACTGAGCTCCCAGTATAACTTCCCCAGATAACCTGAACTGACTGACTGCCACCTGCAAAATAAATAGGTCGGAGAACTCCATTAATGCCCTATGTCTACCATCTCTGCTTCAGAGCGGCAGACTTAGAGCCCTAGTGAAATCCTACAGGTACAAAACTCCACATGGTTTCCAAGACACTATCCTAAGAAGGTCAACTCCAAGGACCAGCTGCGCACTGTTTGCTTCATGTTCCTAGACCCTCTGGAAGTATTCCAGGTCTGCAAGACTAAAGAAGCAGCTGTAAATACAAAATGTCTTCAAAAGCAAGTTTTGAATGTCCTGGAAAGTTCAGGAGAATTTGGTCAAAGCTATCCTGACCCCCTTATTGCTTCATACATTCTCATGGATATAGAATCCTAGTCTCCTGTGATTTAAACATGACCACTTCCTATATTTGCTTTTACTTCAACATCTTTTCCCATCCCTAATCATTCAGTCTCTGCTTAAAACTCCCTCCACAGAGCTCCTGCATTAATCTTAAGTTGAAATCTGACTACCTATCTCTTCTCTCTGCTATTGTAGGGAATAAATCTAAGTGTCTTCATAGGAGAGTATAAGATATTTAACAGAGCTATCAGACACATAACCAGTTAACACAAAATAAGACAAACACACTTAATTAAATCTCAGACTAAACAAAATATAGTTAGCAAAATAACATTAGATTTATAGCTTGCAATTATAAACATATAATTACAAATGGATAACTCACTCTCTTCCAAGTAGGTGCTTTTCAGCTTTTCCCATGGTACGTCTTCACTAGCAGTCTTAGCCTTAAATGAGTTTATCACCACTTTGGGCTGCATTCCCAAACAACCTTGAACCTCAAAAGACCCACGCCAGTTCCTACAGATTCTTAACATCCCAAGATATAGAACAATAAGCTCAACCTGTTCCCTCATTAGTCCATAGCACTGGCTGCACATTAGAATCACTGGGGTGTTTTTTTAAAAAAATCCTGTTGCTTGGGTCCCACCCCAAACCACTTGAAACAGAATTTCTAGGGGTGTGGGAGGAGGAGTAGGTATTGGCTGCTTTTTAACTCTCCACATAATTCTAATGTGCATACAGGGATAAGAATTGTGCACAAACCAGTGGTTCTCAGACATTAAAATGCAGGAGACTCACCTCTGAGACGGAATCTGTAGTTCCCGAAATGCAGAGAATGCTTCCTCAGAGTTGGGGTTGGAATCAAGGATCTGCCTTCTTACCAAATGCTGGGTGTTACCGAATAAGGCGGTCCTTTTAAGAGCAAGGCAGTCCTTTTAAAACCATCTTAAAGAAACCCTGCCTTAGGTTTTAGATCAGTGGTTCTTAAAGCATGGCCCTCAAACCAGCAGTATTAGCAACAGCATCACCTGGAACCCATTAGAAATGCAAATTCTTGGACCTCCACCCGGGGCAGTGAAACAGAAATAGTGAGTGAACCAGTATTTTAAGAGCCCTCCAGCTGATAGCAGTGATCACTCCAGTTTGCAAAGCTCTGACCCAGATGATTGCATTTGTCAAGTAAAGAGGGGAAGGATCCCAATGAAGTAGATACCAGGTCCTATTGGCACACCTAGGGTTTTGCATCATGTCTTAAAGGGAAACATGTCTTTGGAAACAACCTAAACATTTTTGTGTAGCTGTCAAAAAGGCTATTCTAAGTCAAAATCTACAAAAAGTAGCAAATTAGCCACCAAAATAAAACCATAATATTGTTAAGGCGTGAACAGGATATGCCTAAGAGTAAAACTAAAGGACAACAACAAAACAAATATTACAAACCAAAGAACAAAATTTTAGTGGCAAACCCTCAGGTTGATTTTCTGGAAAATATCTTATTTTCCCACTGCTGGGCACAAGCCTTTACAGAGTTACCAGGAAAACCTAGTAACAAGCGCCCCCTCAGAAATCCCAAAGAGCTCAAGGTGGTAACAGCATTTGTGGGGCACCACACTGGTCGTGAGGCATGTTAACACTTCATGTTTGGTACTACCCACTAACTACCAGGGAAGGGAGGATGAAAATAATCAGCCTCATTCCCAGATGAAAATATTGGTGCCTATAAAACTATATGAGTTGACAAGATTACCTATTTAATAGAAGGCAGAGCCAGGATTAGAACCCACACTTTATACTACAAATGGATTGCCCTCTTCCTAATCTGTACTGATTTCTACAACCTACTCTGGGTCTTTGCCTCAGGGCCCGTGACTAGGAGGGCACCAGGAGCATTTTGGTGAGAAGGGCCTCTCCACATTAAAGTCTTCTACAGCAGCACAGACTGCGGGTAGGCAACAGGAGCAGGAATGATGATGGCCTACTTTCGTAAAATTCATCCTGAAATGATTAGAATGAGAGCATTTTAAATTATGTCCACAGCTGCACTGTGTTACAGAAAATAGAAATATTCTTCATATTTAATGCCAGAAATTTATGTTATTATTTGCTTTTCTTTGTTGCAATTTTACCTCTTCAATTCTGTTTCTGCAGCTTAATATTAGGCTGCTTCCCAGGTGCTCAGATAGTAGAGTGTCTGCCTGCAATGTGGGAGACCCGGGTTTGATCCCTGGGTCGGGAAGACCCCTGGAAAAGGAAATGGCAACCCACTCCAGTACTCTTGCCTGGAAAATTCCATGGATGGAGGAGCCTGGTGGCTTAATATTAGACTTAATCTCTATTCAAGAAATGTAAGCAAGTTGGTGGGAAGGGAGAAAGTCTCAGAAGCCTACTCAGGGGCTGGGGGAGTTCAGCCTCAGATTATTTGCCTCAGATAATCCTTAAGCAGATAAGTACATATAAAGAACACATATTCCAGAAATCTTTGATATTTCCATGAAACTCTCTATGAATTAGTTCCTGAGTTTTCTGTGCAGAAAACATGTCAACCCAGGGTACGCACATCATATATACATTATACTACCATTTGCATTAGAAATGGATAAAAATACATATTTGTATTTACTTGTATGTATGTAAAGGAACTCTGGAAAAATGCATAAGAAACTGATATTCCTGGTTTCCTGCCTGAGACTCTGGGAAAAGGAGACTGAGCAGATGAAACCCAGAGTAGAGACAGACTTCACTGTACAAGTTTTAATATATTTTGATTTTGAAGTATGTGACTGTATCACACATTAAAATACACTTTTTTAAAAATAAAATTTTTAATTGAAATATGTATTATGTCTTGAAATTTTGAACCATGTAAAATTCCACATGATCTTAGGAATTACAGATTTTATTAGGTTAACTATTAGAAATATCTAAGTTAGTTAAGTTCTAATTAAGATATCCTAGAACATATCTGAATTTTATAAATTTCTTTTGATAAATCCTTTTTAAAAATCCTTATCAAGTCATTTTTTTATACTTCCAACAACACTAAATTGCCTTAAATCATTCAACTTCCTTCAGGTTTGGCAATCATAGATTTTAAATTTCCCAGGAAGAATAATCCCAATTTCTTGTCATTTCAATAAATTTTTTTCAAACAATAATGTTATATCTTAGCAATACTTTTTATAGAAGTATATATATAAGACAGAAAAAATTTCTTTTTCAAGATATATGTCCTGTATTCAGTTTTTAAAATAGTCACTTTTTATCACAGATTCCTTTCACCAGACTTTTGAGTCACTTCAAAAGATCTATGAATCATCTCTCTTTTCTCCATTTTAAATTTGAAATATAAGTTAGTATTCTATTCTCACATGTCAAACTCCATTTCAAACGTACTGGTTATATGGAATACTGGGTTAATAGGAAAAAAATTCAGCATTAGGCACCAGAATAGCACATAGTCTAAAAGGTAAACAAAGGCCAGTATCTCCATGCCAGGAGTTGGAGTCTAATCCTTCCACAGATATAAGAATTACTAAAGAATTTTAGGTAGAGAAGTAAAATGATCAACTCTGTATTTAGAAATATCACTTTCTAAATATAGTTGCAAGGTGGATAATGGGTTGCAGAGTGGATAATGGAATGGACAATTCCCAGCAATCACCGCAGTTATTAGATAGTTCAGATGGGAGTATGAATCAAGGAAAGGCCAAGAGAGTGACAAGGAGGAGACAGATGTAAGAGACAATCAGGAGGCAGGACTAAATTCTGATGTGGGTAATGAAGTGACTGATGCCTGCGAGAAGGAAAAACGGTGTGGGAGTGGACTTGAGGGTGGACAAGGTGGAAGAATGTATTATTTTACTTTGTTAATGCCACTTTTGAGATTTGTATCCTGATGTAGATGTCTGGTAAGGTGTTGGATATAATGGTCTGGATCTTAAGAGAGAACCATGAACTGGGGATTCAGATTCACCAGACATCAGCAAAAAGGAGAGAAGCGAAGCTGGGACAGGAGACTGGTGATGAAACTGGGTCCTCTCTGACATGAGAGACATGGGAAATAGTTGGTGATAACATTGCTGTTCAGAAATTGGCTGTATGTAGTTGTTTGGCTCAGGGGCAAGGTTGATAATTCAAAAACTACTTTTTGAAAAATTATAAACAATTAAAAGGGAGAAGGATGAAAACATTTCTATAACTATAATACAATTTAAAGGAAATTAGAAGATCTAGCATGAGTGGAGGCTCACTAATGCATTTTCAAAATGCAATCTATGGAATATTCTTTCTTTACTATATGTATATACATATATATATATATATATATATATATATATATATATGAGGGCGTGGCAACCCACTCCAGTATTCTTGCCTGGAGAACCCCATGGACAGAGGAGCCTGGGGGGCTACAGTCCATAGGGTCACAAAGAGTCGGACACAACTGAAGTGACTTAGCACCCATGTGTATATATACACACACACACACATATCAAAGATATTTTTACAATTAAAAAAAATTAATGCATAAAGTATAGTCTAAAGAAGGCACATTCTGACCTCTCCAGGAAAGGGCTGTATAGGAAACACTCTACACAAATGACACCACTTTATTTCTTCCTGGCTGGAACATTGGGCCCCGATGCACATATTTTCTTCAGCCCTGAAGGCCTGGACTTAAAATAAAGTCAATAATCTATTTTCCTCTTTTAAGACCTAAGCCAGAAGTGACCTAAGATGCCAGCGTCATGCCCTTTTCTAAGGCTTCATTCTGGTCGTGGCCCTCTGTATCTTATTACTCAGCCTGAAGCCTCAAGTAGAGGGAAACTATCCTCACTGTCTCTCCATTCAACCTCAAAACTAAGGAATAAAAAAGCTCTGGCACACTCTCTGCTTTTGGAGCTCTTACAGACTAATGATCCTACTGAGCTACAAAGCTCTGGGATGAATGATTTTGATTATTGGAGCCCAAGCAAAGGGAGGCAGATTGCACCCATAGATGCTTCCGGGGTTTTGGACTCCTTGCTTCCCTAATACAGATACTAGATATATTCCTTCTGAAAAGTAACTATTAGCTTGCCATTAGGACATTTTCAGAATTTAACTTCTGACCCATGGAGGTCTTATGACTTTCAGCCTAGTATTCTCATTTTGAGACTGAGTAAACTCACTGGAAGGACTGATACTGAAGCCAAAGCCCCAATACTGTGGCCACCTGATGAGAAAAGCTGACTCATTGGAAGAGATCCTGATGCTGCGAAAGATTGAAGGCAAAAGGAGAAGGGAGCAGCAGAGGATGAGATGGTTAGATAGTACCACTGACCCAATGGACATGAATTTGAGCAAACTCTGAGAGATAGTGAAGGACAGGGGAGCATGGTATGCTGCAGTCCATGGGGTCTCAAAGAACCGGACATGACTTAGCAACTGAACAACAACGAACAACAAACTCAGACTTAACCACTAACATGTTGCAACAGGCCATCGAACATTACACGTCAAATGTAAATAGTACATCCCTGTTGCTGGCCCAGCCTTAGCTGCATCTCAGTTATACATGAAAAGGTGCTAGCTATCCCTCTGGGGGAAACTGTATCTCCACTCTGCCACCCGACGCAACAATGTGAACAACATTTTTTTCCAAGAGTATCATATGCGTCCCTGGACTGGTTCCCAATTGCAGCTTCTTGTGTGGAAGCCGGACACTGACTCCCCTCTCACACAGGGATCTACGTCTAAAGATGCAAAGCTTTTAAGTATTTAAAGAAATATAACTAGTAGATCATGTAGTCCCCAGATAACCCAAAATATCTCACCAAAATGAGACCTCCTTTGGTTGCTCTAAGGAGCTTTCAAAGGAATAACCAACTCATTATTTATATTCACCCTACAAGCAGTTTTTCTTTAACAAAAGTCTTCCAGTTATAAACCTATTCTTGACTTTAGCTCAAATGATCAGTGATACCATATTGGCTCTGTATTCAGATCAGGTTCATTGCATTAGCTAAGGTTATTACGGGTGACAAAATAATCCTAAACTTTCTCCTCGCAGCCCTGTGCGAGGTGGAGTCTGTGCATTCATTAACACAACGTGCTATACCTAAGTAGAGTACTTAAGGCTAAGTAGAAAAGGCAACATAGAAATTTAAAATGAAAGTCACCTAGCTTTATATAGTAAACTTAGATGGTTTAAGGAACTGGTTCTGATTCGATTATTTGTTCTTATAAGTAGAAACACTCATAGCTCTTGTTTTCAGGACTACCTTCAAGGATGTTTGTATAATGAATAGTCTTGGAAGACAGAGAGATTGTCTGCCTCCATAGCAGAGGGCAAATTTCTTTGCTTCCCATTATTATTAAAGATCATGTCTCCTTCTGCAACAAAGGACAAACTTGTTTGTAACCCAAGACTGGATTCCCTAAGCTTAGGATTCCTCTACTGTAATACAACCCACTATATGTGGAAATGTATAACTACTTGGTATATTGCCCTATGAGGCTTGGGGAACTGGCACAAGAAAATGACGATACTCTAGCTATTGCTGTTTCTGTGAGTAATAAACCATCCCTTGTCTTTGACCCAGTAATCATGTCTTCTGCCAAATTCATGGTAACACAAAGAAGTTGACAGACCTAGCAGGAAATAGTAATTAAGTGGACAAGAAGGTATAGATGAGCAGAGGTTTTTGCAGCCTCAAGGAGCTGGGGAGACATAAATTAGGGTTCAGAGCTACCAAGGCAGTCAGAACTTAAAGGAATGAAGTTTCAGAGAGAAAGGAAGTTCAGAGACACGAGACCAAAAGTTTAAGTCATTCTTCTTCTCAAGGCATTCACCAATTCATAAATGGCACAGGTCAACAGGCAGAAAAGAATATGGTTTCAAAGAGACTGAGATGCTAAGAAGAGTTTTAAGTAGTTTCACAGGACTGGGGAAATAAAAACTTAAGTTCATGATTTGCCTAAGAGAAAAGATCTTGGTAAAAATTACAAATTTTCACCTGGGAGTTCTCTAAAATTCTACCTTAGAAGTAAGGATGATGTGGAAATAACCGGAACCTTACAAAGACTGCAATCCAAATCTTAATCATCCTAATAACATATTAATAGTAATAATATTATAGTCAAATGATCTGCTTCTATTCCAAATATCTACCAGCAGCTGAAGAAAACCCCTCTCTGGAAACCAGTCAGGAATTCTATGATTTTTTAATACCAAGAGTAAGGATAAAAATATTTAAATATACAATAGGAACAGAACCACAGATAATCCAGGTATTAGAATTGTCAGACACAGACTTTAAAATTATTGTGATTAACACATTTAGGAAAACAAATGCTAAGATGAAACATTTCATTAGAGGACTAGCATCTATGTTAAACAATGAAATGAAATTTATAGCAGTTAATAGCAAAAGAAATAAAATTAGTAATGCTGTGAATAGGTTTATCAAAAGATTAGATATAGCTAAAGACAGGGATTTGTGATCTGAGAAATAAGTTAGTAAAAATATACAGACTAAGAAGATAATGGAAAATACAGAAGACACCTTAAGATACATATGAGATATGATGAAAACAACTACTGTATCGATAACTGGTATACAGAGAGGAGAGAAAGAGAATGGGGAAAAAATAGTATTTGAAATGATTATGACCAAGAATTTTCTAAAACTGAAAAAAGATGTCAACTATGATTTCCAAGTATGACAAATACAAAGAATAGCACACCTGGTGACATCATAATAAACCTCTGCAAATAAAAAATAGAGAAAATTGTATTCTTATTTTGGTGAGTGAAAACAGACATTATCTTCAGAGGAGCAACTTTCCTGCAGAAATGATGAAAGATGGAAGTCAGAAGACAATGGAATGACTACTGTTAGGTGTTGAAAGAAAATAATTGCTGTTATGGACTAAAGGGTGTTCCCCTCCTCCCCCCAAAAAAATCATATGTTGAAGTCCTATCCCCCTGTGGGACTATACTTGGAGAAAGGGCCTTTATGGAGGTAATTAAGGTCAAATGAAGTCATAAGGGTGACCCTAATCTAGTAGGACTAGTGTCCTAATAAGCAAAGAGACACCAGAGAGTTCTTTCTCTCTCTCTCTCTACACACACACACACACACACACAAGTAAGGCCATATGAGGACTCAAAAGGAAAGCAAAAATCTGCAAGCCAAGAAGAAACTCCTCACCAGAAATCAACCCAGGGAGCATTTTGATCTTAGACTTCTAGCCTTTATAACTTCCTGCTGGCCTTTCTATGCACATGAAAATCAGAATTTTAGCAACTTCTAGCAGATGGTAAAGCCCTTTAAAATGAATGAAGATTTCCAGATGGCAAAGGGAAAAAATATTAGTCAAAACATAAGAAGGAAGACAACTCAGAAAACAGGTGTGCCCTGTTATTAAAAAATAAAGCATATGTTCATTCAATAAATTATTTCTGAGGACCAACCATTGCTTTATGCACTGAGAGACAGTAGTGAATAAAAGTCTCTGATCTCACAGTGTTCATATTGTAGAGGAGAGAGAGAGACAAAGAACAAGTAAGCAAACAACTTTCAAAAGCATCAGAAGTGACCAAACGTGCGAAAGGAACCTGGAGGGACAGGAGCAAGTCTAGGCTTCAGCAGGACGAAATAGGAGGTCTCTGCACTGCTGCCTCAGGCAGATGAGGCCACTAAGGCTCTGGAATTGAGATTTCCAGAAGAAAATTAGAATATTAGTCATAGTTTAAGGTCTGCACTTAAACATGCTTTAAATTGTTAATTCATTAACAATATCACAGACAAGTTGACAGAGACCTCAAACAAATGGCAGAACTAAGCCCTACACCTACAGTCTCACACATCGCGTTCCCTGGTGGCTCGGTGGTAAAGAATCCAGGGGGCAATTCAGGAAATGCAGGGGACGTGGGTTCGATCCCTGAGTTGGGAAGATCCCCTGGAGGAGGAAATGGCGCCCCGCTCCAGTATTCTTGTCTGAAAAATCCCATGGACAGAGGAGCCTGACAGGCTACATCCCAAAGAGTTGTAAAGAGTAGGACACAACTGAGTGAGCGCACACAGACAAGTCTTACACCAAGAGCCTTTAGGAAATTACTGACAAGGAAAAATGGCAGTAGTCATGACTTTAAATTCTAAGTCAATGGGGAAAGATAAGTTACTCAAATTGGTCTTTTTAGCCCTAAGATATTGTTTAAAGCAAAGTCTTTCAATATTACTCTTCCCGACTAGTGGAGTCTCTAAAGATCCATTCATTCAGCAAATAGAAGGAAGTTCATTACCATGCTTGCTGAAGGGCTTCCTGAGAGCATAAACCTGAAGAGCAGGTTCCTTCCCTTCCTTTCACTCAATTTTAATTATGTCAAATCTCACCACAAAGAAACACCTGTTGCTTCTAAGAGGCCATGTAAAATGAAGGGAATATATTAATAAGACTGAAGGAAAGATTTTAAAACCACACAAGCTTTAATAATAAAAACAAAATCATATCTTTTAAGAACAAGAGAAATAAAGATAGGTATGTATATTGGCAATTGAAAGACCATATTTTTAGCTTAGCTAAAAAGAATAAATATGAATGAAAGAAAATAATTGATTAAACTTTACATTTCATTGAAGTATACTTGACTTACAATATTATATTAGTTTCAGGTATATCATAGAGTTCAGTTCAGTTCAGTCGCTCAGTCATGTCCGACTCTTTGTGACCCTATGAATAGCAGCACGCCAGGCGTCCCTGTTCATCACCAACTCCCAGAGTTCACTCAGACTAACGTCCATCTAGTCAGTGATGCCATCCAGCCATCTCATCCTCTGCTGTCCCCTTCTCCTCCTGCCTCCAATCCCTCCCAGCATCAGTCTTTTCCAATGAGTCAACTTTTTGCATGAGGTGGCCAGAGTACTGGAGTTTCAGCTATAGCATCATTCCTTCCAAAGAAATCCCAGGGCTGATCTCCTTCAGAATGGACTGGTTGGATCTCCTTGCAGTCCAAGGGACTCTCAAGAGTCTTCTCCAACACCACAGTTCAAAGGCATCAATTCTTTGGCGCTCAGCCTTCTTCACAGTCCAACTCTCATATCCATACATGACCACTGGAAAAACCATAGCCTTGACTAGATGGACCTTTGTTGGCAAAGTAATATCTCTGCTTTTGAATATGCTATCTAGGTTGGTCATAATTTTTCTTCCAAGGAGTAAGTGTCTTTTAATTTCATGGCTGCAATCACCATCTGTGGTGATTTTGGAGACCAAAAAAATAGTCTGACACTGTTTCCACTATTTCCCCATCTATTTACCATGAAGTGATGGGACCAGATGCCATGATCTTCGTTTTCTGAATGTTGAGCTTTAAGCCAACTTTTTCATTCTCCACTTTTACTTTCATCAAGAGGCTTCTTAGCTCCTCTTCACTTTCTGCCATAAGGGTGGTGTCATCTGCATATCTGAGGTGATTGATATTTCTCCCGGAAATCTTGATTCCAGCTTGTGCTTCTTCCAGTCCAGCGTTTCTCATGATGTACTCTGCATAGAAGTTAAATAGGCAGGGTGACAATATACAGCCTTGACATACTCCTTTTCCTATTTGGAACCAGTCTGTTGTTCCATGTCCACTTATAACTGTTGCTTCCTGACCTGCATATAGGTTTCTCAAGAGGCAGGTCAGGTGGTCTGGGATTCCCATCTCTTTCCACAGTTTATTTTGATCCACACAGTCAAAGGCTTTGGCATAGTCAATTAAGCAGAAATAAATGTTTTCTGGAACTCTCTTGCTTTTTCGATGATACAGCGGATGTTAGCAATTTGATCTCTGGTTCCTCTGCCTTTTCTAAAACCAGCTTGAACATCTGGAAGTTCATGGTTCATATATTGCTGAAGCCTGGCTTGGAGAATTTTGAGCATTACTTTTCTAGTGTGTGATATCATAGAGTAGTTCAATATTTTATGCATTCTGAAATAACCACCATGACAAGTCTAGTTACTATCTGTCACCATACAAAGTTATTACATTATTGACTATATCCCCTATGCTGTACATTACATCCCTGTGACTTATTTACTTTACAACTGGAATTTTGTACTTCTTAACTTCCCTCCCCCCCATTTCAACCATCACCCCTCTAGCAACCACCAGATTGTTCTCTATATCTGAGTCTGTTTTTGTTTTGTTTTTTAATTTAAGACCTACAAATAAGTGAAATCACATGGCATTTGTCTTTGTCTGACTTCTTTCATTTAGCATGAAACTCTCTAAGTTTACTCATGCTGTCAAAAATGGCAAGGTTTCATTCTTTTTATGGTTTAATAATATTCCATTTCATATATATATAAATATATATACATATAAGTTTATATATATGTATATGTATATATATATATATATATATATATAGGCTTCCCTAGTGGCTCAGATGGTAAAAATCTGCCTGCAATGCAGGAGACCTGGGTTTGATCCCTTGGTAGGGAAGATCCCCTGGAAAAGGTAATGCTGCCCACTCCAGTATTCTTGCCTGGAGGATCCATGGCCAGAGGAGCCTGGAGAGTTACAGCCCATGTGATCATAAAGAGTTGGACACAACTAAGCAAGCACACACACACACAAACACACACACATAAACACATGACATCTTCTTTATCCATTCATCTACAATGTGTACTTAGGTTGCTTCCATATCTTCACTATAACAAATAAAGCTGCAATAAACATTGGAGTGTGTATATCTTTTTGAATTAGTGTTTTCATTTTCTTCAGATAAATGCCTAGAAATACTAGGTTGTATGACAGCACTGTTTTTAATTTTTTGAGAAAATTTCATGCTGTTTTCCATAGTTTTATCAATTTGCATTCCCACCAACAGTGTATGCAGGGTCCTTCTTTTCTACACTCTGATCAACACATTATTTCTTGTCCTTTTGCTAGCAGCCATTCTGATAGGTGAAAGGTGATATCTCATTATGATTTTGATTTGTATTTCCCTGTTGGTTAGTCATTTTGAACATCTTTTGATGTGCCTATTGGCCACGTGTATGTCTTCTTTGGAAAAATTCTATTCCAGTTCTCTGCCAACTTTTAAATCAGATTGTTTGTTGTTTGATACTGAATTTAAGAGTTTTTAAATATATTTTGGTTATTAATCCCTTATCAGATATATCATTTGCAAATAATTTCTTCCATTCAGTAGGTTGCCTTTCCTACATCAAACTAAATGTCTTTTGCAGAGTTAAAGAAACCATTAATAGAATGAAAAGACATTAAAGACTTTAAAAGACAATTATTTTTTTGCAGAACAAAACAAAAGCAAATTTAAAGTCCGCCAGTTTTTCAGAGGAACAAATAATGACAGATGCAAATTTTAATGTATATTCCAAAGGGAAAGTGAAAGTCACTCAGTCATGTCCAACTCTCTGTGACCCATGGACTGTACAGTCGATAGAATTCTCCAGACCAGAATACTGGAGTGGGTAGCTTTTCCCTTCTCCAGGGGACCTTCCCAACCCAGGGATCAAACCCAAGTCTTCAGCATTGCAGGTGGATTCTTTACCAGCTGAGCCACAAGGTAAACCCAAGAATAATGGAGTGGGTAGTCTATCCCTTCTCCAGGGAATCTTCCTAACCCAGGAATTGAACAGGGGTCACCTGCATTGCAGGCAAATTCTTTACCAACTGAGCTATCAGGGAAGCCCATATATTAAAAACTAATCCTTAATATTAGTCATGAATTTAAATTTATATGCAAATTTCATATAACATTAAAGAAGAGTGTGAAATTTTTTATTCATTAAGAAAAAGCATAGATTAAAAGGTCCCAGTCCAGATCTACCAAGCCAGAACCAGTGGTGATCTCAAAGCAGCTTTTGGAAACACTGCTGAAAGGCACCCAGTTAAATATACAGCACACCCAAACATTATAAGAATATTTAAAATCAATCATTTTAAAACATTTTACATGTTGATATGTCACAAATATTTATAAAAAGCAAGCACACTAGAAATTTCTCCTTTCAGAGTTGGTGGTGTTTGTGGTGGTTTAGTTGCTCAGTTATGTCCGTCTCTTTGTGATGCCATAGATTTTAGCCCACCAGGCTCTTCTGTCCATGGAATTCTCCAGGCAAGAATACTAGAGTGGGTTGCCATTTCCTTCTCCAGAGGATCTTCCCAACCCAGGAATCAAACTGGATCTCCTGCGTTATAGGTGGATTCTTTACCATCTGAGCCACCAGGGAAGCCCCCTTTCAGAGTTAATTATAAATAATATTATTTCATGTTTACATTATCAAACATTTCTCAATGCTGATTTTATCATGTTTAATAGATAAGAATCCTAGGTTCAGAAAAGTTAAGAAACTCTCTGAAGATTGCTCAGCTGGCAAGGGACAGAGAAGGACCCCAAATCAAAGCATCTCATGCCAAGTCTAAGGCACTTTCTACTACTGTAACACATGGTTCCCATGGAGAAGGCCAAGAAACAAAGCAGTACACAAGTGAGGGAGCCTGGAGAAAGCATCCTCTGATACCACACTCCCTTTCCCACTGACTGAGATTATCTTTGAAGTATATCCCTTTTCACAAATATCTACTAAGGATTCTCTCTGTAGATTATGATTGCATTCAATTATTCATTTATGTTATCTTCTTTTTAATTTACTCTGAATCCTGCCTAATACTCTGAATAGTGGAAAAGTTCAAGAGATATATGTGCTCTGGACTGATTCTTTATGACAGTAAGTTATCGTGAAAATTGGGACTCTACCTCATATCTATTTACCCCTGGTATGGCAAATCTGTAGATGTGCCATTCTAAAATCTCTGTGAAGCTTTTCTGTTTTCTGGTTAAAACCTCAAGGGTTTCCAAACTTGAACATGCATCAGATCACCAGGGAACCTACTAAAAGTGCAAACCCTTGAGGTCTTTCAAATATACTGAAATATATCCTTTGGTGTCCTTGAACCAGCCTTTGGAAAACACTGCCATAAGACAGCAGTGGAAATACACAATGCAATGCTTTTTAAAACAAGCTATTCTGTTCTTAGATTTTAATGAGCTCAGATTAGTTAGTTTAACACAATTTAAAACAATCAAAACAGATCTAGGTACACGGAGGCATCCTGTCCTTGACTGGACCCAGGCACAAAGCACAAAGTGTTAAAGGAAAAATTACGCCTATCCACGAAGTGATGGAACTATGCACGGGGTAGAAATCAACAGTCTCAGATCCAGAGTCAGCTCTGCCTCTGCACAAGTCATAACAGTACTGCTGGCCTTAGTTTCTCTTGGTTTCTGATGCTGCTGTTTTATTCCTTCTTAGTCTCCTTCGCCTTCTGTTCCCTCTATATGTCCTTTAAATGTGACTGTACTTCAGAGTCCTGTTGTTAGTTACACTAAACCTGGCTCAAATCATCAGAGCCCCACATCTTGAATGACCATCTAGATGTGAAAGTCTTCTAAACTGGCATCTTCACCAGTGTCCTCAGTTACATTCTAATGTGCAAGACTACTGGGTTGTTCAGGAGATCCTAGACTTAGAGAGGTGAGAGACATCTCACAGCATTTCCTCATCATCAACCTATTTCCCACCAGTTAAACTGGAACATTTTTAACTTTGCACTATTCTTTTCTGAAATATCTGCTTTAGAAAGTTAATTAAGCCAGATATACCAGCAATAGGGGGCTTTCCACTGGACATGGAACAACAGACTGGTTCCAAATAGGAAAAGGAGTATGTCAAGGCTGTGTATTGTTACCCTGCTTAGTTAACTTATATGCAGAGTACATCATGAGAAACGCTGGACTGGAAGAAGCACAAGCTGGAATCAAGATTGCTGGGAGAAATATCAATCACCTCAGATATGCAGATGACACCACCCTTATGGCAGAAAGTGAAGAGGAACTAAAGAGCCTCTTGATGAAAGTGAAAGAGGAGAGTGAAAAAGTTGGCTTAAAGCTCAACATTCAGAAAACGAAGATCATGGCATCCAGTCCCATCACTTCATGGGAAATAGATGGGGAGACAGTGGAAACAGTGGCTGACTTTATTTTTTTGGGCTCCAAAATCACTGCAGATGGTGATTGCAGCCATGAAATTAAAAGATGCTTACCCCTTGGACATAAAGTTATGACCAACCTAGACAGCATATTAAAAAGCAGAGACATTACTTTGCCAACAAAGGTCCATCTAGTCAAGGCTATGGTTTTTCCAATAGTCATGTATGGATGTGAGAGTTGGACTATAAAGAAAACTGAGCACTAAAGAATTGATGCTTTTGAACTGTGGTGTTGGAGAAGACTCTTGAGAGTCCCTTGGACTGCAAGGAGATCCAACCAGCCCATCCTAAAGGAGATCAGTCCTGGGTGTTCATTGGAAGGACTGATGTTGAAGCTAAAACTCCAATATTTTGGCCACCTGATGTGAAGAGGTGACTCATTTGAAAAGACCCAGATGTTGGGAAAGATTGAAGGCAGGAGGAGAAGGGGATGACAGAGGATGAGATGGTTGGATGGCATCACTGACTCAATGGACATGAGTTTGGGTAAACTCCAGGAGTTGGTGATAGACAGGGAGGCCTGGCATGCTGAGGTTCATGGGCTTGCAAAGAATCGGATATGACTGAGCAACTGAACTGAACTGAACTAGTGGCTCAGACCGTAAAGAAACTGCCTGCAATGCTGGAGACCTGGGTTCAACCCCTGGATTGGGAAGATCTCCTGCAGAAGGGAATTGGCAACCCATTCCAAAGTTCTTGCCTGGAAAATCTCATGGACAGAGGAGCCCATGGGCTACAGTCCATGGACCTGCAAAGAGTCAGAAATGACTAAGTGACTAACACATACGCCAGCAATAGAAAAATGTTTAATTATGATGCCTATATTTAATGGATAGTTACACAGTCATATAAAATACTGGTGCTGGATATTATTCAGAAATATGGGGAAATAGAGTATGTTGTCATAAATATCATACTAAATTTTTATGTGTATCACAATTACATGGAACCGTCAAATGCACACAGACTAGGGAAAGGAACATGAAATATGACAGTTTTTTGTTATCTGGAATTCTGGTTGTTTTTTCCCATTAAACAATTTCTTTTAATGTTATTATATCATTTATGTAAATATGTATTTGACATATGATGTAGTCTATTCTTCATAATAAGCGTGTGGAGCTATATAATAATATAACAGCTGCTTGTAGATTCTGTACACAGTAAGATGCTGTAAAGCAATGCAGGCTGCTCTTATAAAATATGCTTGCTATATTAATTAACAACCACATCTATCTGCCCAGATCTCAGGACACTTTCCCAGGAATAGCACAATCTTCTACACTAGTATATGATTATGCTTAAAAAATAAATGGTATTAGGGCTTCCCTGGTGGTCCAGTGGTTAAGACTCCATCTTGCAATGCAGGGAACACTGGTTCAATCCCTGGTCCAGGAAGATCCCACCTGCCGCAGAGCAACTAAGCCCGTGGGTCGCAACAACTGAGCACATGAGCCACAACTACTGAACACCATGTGCCAAGAGCCTGGGCTCCAAAACGAGAGAGGCCACTGCACTGAGAGACTCACACACCACAAACTGAGAGTAGCCCCTGCTCTCTGAAGCTAGTGAAAGCCCATGCAGCAATGAAGATCCCACACAGACAAATAAAACACAAATCTTTAAAAAAAAGTTTTTTAAAGAAATAAGTGAGATTATTATAACTACTTTAAAAATGGGGAAACTGAGAAACCAGAAAGATCTGAGGACGTACTCAAAGGCAAACCACAAGTCAGAATGAATTTACAAGTCAGTGACACCTACTTGACTAACAATATAAATATACTTCAGATTTCTAGACCAACTGTTCTTCACTTTTAATACACACATAATTTGCCCAAGTAAAGAAACATTATTATTTTGACTCATTGATGTCCTATCTTGCAACATACTCCTTCTTTCTATTTGCTTAGGAAATTTTCTTAAACTCTCATATATTCATTTATACATAATGAATGACTTTCAAAGACAGCACTCTAAATAGAATCTTTGATTTCAGGTGCTCAGCTTACATGCAAAATAACGAAACTGAAATTGAAATGCAGTTACACGAATTCTCACTTATTTTCCTACTCAATAGGATAATGACCCTTTGACAAGCTAATTCTGATATTATCATCACTGCAAGTTACTGAGATTTATAAAATGACCCAAAATAATCACTAATAATTCAATAGGCAATACATGTCTAAGCCAGAGTTCTTTTACATTACTTGGTCTATTGATTTTGGATTTCAAAGATATGAAAACCAAGGCAAGGCTAATACTAATCTGCCTTAGAGGCAGCACCCTATCATTTAAAAATAACATTACTCTGACTAGCATTCAGCCCCTTCTAGACTTGTCACTTCTTGTATGCTAAATATTCAACCACAAGATTTCCTCTGGAAACACACAGGTCACAAGAGCTCTGAAAATTCAAAAAATGTTTGTTTCTTTGACCATTTCCTGAACCCTAAACAAGTACAGACTTGAGAATGAGAGACATGTTATTCCCTTTAGCACTAAGTTGATAGTTTTACTCTCCTGTCAATAAACTTACATCTCCCCCTTTTTTTCCTTATGGACTAAAGTGTTGAGAAATTCTACAGAGGGGTATAACTGTTTGGGAATGTTTGGAAATACCATCTACCAATAGTTTTCTGCAAATGTAAGGGTCCAAATTCTAGTCCTTCTTGATGAAAGCCACAATTATGAATCTTGTTTTACTCTTCCACTACTATGGTACTACAGGTAAATTGCATTTTACCAGAAGCACAAACTGGTAATTTTCAGACTTTATTCAGGCCACTAACTTATTTTGGCTGGCTCAAACAAAGCTTTTAAGAATTAAGCCAACATACAAAAACCAGTTAAATTTGTGGAAAAGTCCAGATAGTCCAGACATCCAGTTTCTCTTGAAAAACTGGAAACTTTGGCAACCCTGGGCCTGCATTCCTATGTGGTAATAATTCAGCTGATAGAAAGAAGTGGTGCCTCCTTTACAAAGCAGCCAGTCTCCAGTTGACCATAGTCCCTGCTTGCCAATTTCTAAGCCTATTGTGTCCCTGACGCCAAGATCCTTGTTATACCCAGCACGTTTCATATAATTATGCTACCTGCCTGTTTTCTTAAGCATTTGAGTTCCTTACCTCTTTTGAGAAAATATTTTCTATTGTATTTCATTAGCATATATTGCACACCCACTGAATGAAAGTGGGGAGCAGTAAGGAATAGGAGGTTACAGGTTCTTGAGTTCAGGGAATCTAAACTCTAGCAGCAGGGACTAAAATGCAGTCAGAGTGATAATGCAAGGTGTTTAGCATTGAATCACATACAATAATCTAAAGCAGGGTTGTCCAGTAGAATTATAATGTGAGCCACATACTTAAAGTTTTCTAGTAGCCACTTTAAAAGGTGAAATTAACTTAATAAAGTTTTATACAAACCAATATAGCCAAAATCTTATTTTAACACAGAATCAATGTAAAAAATTACTAATGAAATATTCATATCCTGTTTTTTGTATGAAGAAGTCTCTGAATCTAGTGTTTCATTTATATTTAACAGTACATCTCAATTTGAACAAGCCACATATCTCAAAAAATGTGAACAAGCTATTTTTCAAGTGCTCAAGAATCGCACCCCACTCCAGTACTCTTGCCTGGAAAATCCCATGGAAGGAGGAGCCTGGAAGGCTGCAGTTCATGGGGTCGCTGAGGGTCGGACATGACTGAGTGACTTCACTTTCACTTTTCACTTTCATGCATTGGAGAAGGAAATGGCAACCCACTCCAGTGTTCTTGCCTGGAGAATCCCAGGGGTGGGGGAGCCTGGTGGGCTGCCGTCTATGGGGTCGCACAGAGTCGGACACGACTGAAGTGACTTAGCAGTTAGCAGTGGCTACACCGTGCGGCAGCACATGTCTAAAGTAAGCAGAACTCATACAAGAAATTAAAGAAGGCTTCACAGTGAAAATACCATGGGAAAATAAATAAGGTGCTGACAAGTGGAGATGGAGCAGTTTGGGAAGCTTTTTATAATGGTGGGAAAGCAGAACTAGACCAAATAAAGTGACATATCTAATGAGGGAATTAGAGAAACTCAAACATCAGGAGACACAAGACAAGGGGAAAACAGAGCGTTAAGATGAAAAGGGATGTTGGAAGAAGCTTACCAAGGACATTGACTCGGCTAAGGAAGTAAAATTTTATTCCACCAAGACAATCTGAGCAAGAAGTGGTTTCTCCCATATATGTTTTAGGATAGAGAATATACAACACTGGGTTAATGTAACTAAAATCAAAGTAGTCGGGTCCAAGTTCATGCAAATAGGGTTAGAACACAAAAATGGAAGCTCCAGAAGGCTGCCATCAGTTCAATACAAAAAATAATTTTCTAAATCGTCAATATTGCCCAAAGGACTATGTGCTGCTCTAGGAAGTTGCAAACCCAACTTTGGGGATGTAGAAGCAGATGCTAGATAATGACTCTTCAGGCATCAGGTGAAGTGGAGAAGCTCTTTTGTCCCCTGCAATACACAGATAGCACCCTACACTCCATTCCTTTTGAGCAAGTTGTATAACTTCATGCCTTTCTCTCCCATTCAAGACAGCATAATGGAATGCAAGGGAGAGAGACAGTGCTATTATTACTGGGATAATCTTGAATCTGTTCTAATTTATTTTTTAAAAAGAAAATAAATCACTCCTTGACCTTTGTTACTTTATTATTAGGGAGTTAGATGAAGAACATTTTATTCTCTTGGCAGCTGGTATGAGAATTTCTCTTAGTGAGAGAACTGCCTTTGTTGGAAAATGCTTTAGTAGCCCTGCTTGCAGTAGGTGAGCACTGCAGAGCAGGAATATCACCTGAGGCCAAGGATTCAGAGGAGAGGGTGAAACTACAGGGCAGAAACTAGAGAGAGAGAAATCTGTTTGCTTTTAAGAGGAAAGGGGTGGAAGAAAAGAAAGTCAGGGCAGGGAGGGAAGTGGTAGGGCTAGTGAAATTTTTGAGAGGCTGAAATAGTCAATCAAGTTATAAATCAGGAAATGCTTGGTGTGAGTAGATATAGGGTAGTAAACTAGTGGAGGCATTGAATTTTGCATCCAAGTGGACGAAAACAAAACAGAAACCACTCACAAATTCCAAACACTAAGCTAGAGGAAGCCTAAAGAAAATAAGTCCATAGAAATGTAAAGAAATAAGAGGAAGCTCCATGGACTGGGGCTCAAGTCCCATTAACTTAGAACCCCAGGGGCAGGGAGATACCACTGGTCACCTTAGTGGCATTATATTTGTCCACATGGCTTGTAGGAGAGCTTCCATCCCTGGCCACACACAGGGACCTCATGTGGCTATGACTGAAAACAGCCACTAGAAAGCGTGGTCAGTCCTAGACTGAAGGTTGCAAAGACTGCCTTCTGAACCCTCTCACCCCTGACCTCGTAAGACAATAACTGTTTTAAGTGGCCTTCAAATATACTAAACCACATCAGTTTTATTTAGCCAGTCCTCCTCCAAGTGAAGTCCATTAAGATGGTACGCCAGAGATACCTTGTAGTTGCAGACAATAACACATCTTCATTTGACTGCTGCTGCTGCTAAGTCACTTCAGTCATGTCTGACTCTGTGCGACCCCATAGATGGCAGCCCACCAGGCTCCCCCATCTCTGAGATTCTCTAGGCAAGAATACTGGAGTGGGTTGCCATTTCCTTCTCCAATGCATGAAAGTGAAAAGTCAAAGTGAAGTCGCTCACTCGTGTCCAACTCTTAGCGACCCCATGAACTGCAGCCTACTAGGCTCCTCCACCCATGGGATTTTCCAGGCAAGAGTACTGGAGTGGGGTGCCATTGCCTTCTCCACTTCATTTGACAGTAAATACTAAAAAACCTTGTCACTTTAAATAAGCATAAATAGATTATCAAATTGCTATTAGATTATTAAAATAACCACTTAATTTTGAGATAAAACCTGGAGACTTCAAAGTACGGCATTTTTTGATCACTCTGTGCTTTCTCACCAGATTGCATGTGCATATGTGTTCCTGTCTATGGCTGGAGGGAGACTTCAGTGGACAAGTGTGTGAAGCCCTGGTCTAAATCACACCAAAGTGAAGTCGCTCAGTCGTGTCCAACTCTTTGCAACCCCACGAACTATAGCCTACCAGGCTCCTCTGTCCATGGGATTTTCCAGGCAAGAATACTGGAGTGGGTTGCCATTTCCTTCTCCAGGGGATCTTCCCGACCCAGGGATTGAACCCAGGTCTCCCACATTGTAGGCAAATGCTTTACCATCTGAGCCACCAGGGAAGAGAAATCACACCAAAGACTTGCTCAAACTTGCTCAAACAGAGCCCTGGCAATAACTGTTCCATCACAGCTATCTGCAAGTTGCCTTTGATTATGCCAGTTTCCAGGGATAACTATTGCAGCTCCATTGGACTGTATATATTTACTTACTTTAAAAGCTACTAGGAAATTCCCTGGTGGTCCTGAGATTAGGACTTTGTACTTCCATTGCAAGGGTAGCAGGTTCAATCCCTGGTCAGGGATCTAAGAGACTGAATGCTGCACAGCATGGCCAAAAAAAGTACTGATGACTTATCTGCAGTGCAGGAACAAAGAGGCAGAGGTAGAGAGCAGACCTGTGGACACAGTGGGGGGAAGAGGGTGGGATGAATTGAGAGAGTAGCATTGACATAAGGGTGACATAAGGGTGTCAATGCTACTCTCTCAGTTCATCCCACCCTTATGTCAGTTTTACTCTCTCAATTCATCCCATCCTTATGGCAAGCAACTCTCTCAATTCATCCCACCCTCTTTCCCCCGCCTGTGTCCACAAGTCTGCTCTCTACCTCTGCCTCTCTGTTCCTGCTCTGCAAATAGGTCATCAGTACTATTTTTCTAGATTCCATATATATGCATTAACATACAATCTTTGTTTTTCTGTTTCAACTTACTGTATACTACCATGTAAAATAGGGCTTCCCTCAAACATTCTTGCCTGGAGAATCCTATGGACAGAGGAGCCTGGTGGGCTACAGTCCGTGGGGCTGCAAGAATTGGACATGACTTAGCTACTTAGACTTAGGTGTAAAATAGATACCTAGTGGGAAACTGCTACATAACACAGGGAGTTCAGCTCAGTGTTCTGTGATGACCTGGGGGTTGGGGGGGGTGGGGGGGATGAAAGGTTGGCTCAAGAAGGAAGGGGTATATGTACACTTATAGCTAATTCATACTGTTGTACAGCAGAAAATAATACAACATTGTAAAGCAATTATCCTCCAATATTAAAAAAATCTGGCATTTCTATATGCTAATAGCAAATTATCAAAAATAAATATTAAGAAAGCATTGCATTTAAAATTATATCAAAAATAGTAAATGCCTGGGATTAAATTTAACCAAAGAAAGGAAAGACTTGCTCTCTGAAAACTAAAAGATATTGAGAAAAAAATTGAAGGTGACACAAATAAAGAGAAAAATGTATCATACTCATGGATTGAAACAATCGATATTATTAAAATTCCATACTACTCAAAGCAATCTATAGAGTCAATGCAATCTCTATCAAAATACCAACACCATTTTTCACAGAACCAGAAGAAATAATTCTAAAATTTGTGTGGAACCACAAAAGACCCTGAATCCATTTTTTTTAAACGGGCAGAGAAACTGAGTAGACATTTTTCCAAAGAAGACATACTGATTGCTAACAGGCACATGAAAAGAAGCTCAACTTCAGTAATCATCAAGGAAATAAAAATCAAAACCACAGTGAGATGTCATCTCATACCTGTCAGAATAGCTATTATTAAAAAGACAAGAAATAGCAAGTGTTGGGAACGATGTGGAGAAAGGGAAACCTCGAGTACAGTTATTGGTGAGAATATAAATCGGTGCAGCCATTATGGAAAACACTATGGAGGTTTTTCAAAACACTAATTACTATGTACGTGTGTACATGTGCATACTCAGTCATGTCCAACTCTTTGAGGCCCCCTGGACTGTAGCCTGCCAGGCTCCTCTGTCCATGGGGTTTTTCTGGCAAGTGTGCTGGAGTGGGTTGCCATTTCCTCCTCCAGGGGATATTTCCAACCCAGCAGATTGAACCTGCGTCTCCTGCATTGCATGTGGACTCTACCACTGAGCCACCTGGGAGCCCTTCTAACTACCATACAATCCAGCAATTCTACTTTGATATTTATCTGAAGAAAATGAAAACGCTAATTTGAAAAGACCCTGACGCTGGGAAAGATTGAAGGCAGGAGGAGAAAGGGACGACAGAGGATGAGATGGTTGGATGGCATCACTGACTCAATGGACATGAGTTTGAGCAAGCTCCAGGAGATGGTGAAGGACAGGGAAGCCTGGCATGCTGTAGTCCATGGGGTCACAAAGAGTTGAACACAACTTAGCAACTGAACAACAGCAACAATTTGAAAAAATATATGTACACCTATGTTTAATGCAGCACTAATTACAATAGCCAAGATATGGAAGTAACCTAAGTGTCTATCAAGAGATGAATGGATAAAGAAGACATATGTATATATACATGCACACATACATACAATGGGATATTATTCAGCTATTAAAAGGAATGAAATATTTGCATTTGCAACAACATGGATGGATTTGGAGGGTATTTCCTTAAGTGAAATAAGTCAGAGAAAGGCAAATACCATATATTTTCACTTATAGGTAGAAGCTAAAACAAAACAAACAAACAAAAAAATAGAAACAGACTGGTAGATACAGAGAACAAATTGGTGACTGCCAGAGGAATGGAAGGAGAGGAGAAAAGGCAAAATAGGTGAAGGGAATTAAGATGTACAAACTTCCAGCTATAAAATAAATATCATAAGAATGTAATGTTCAGCATAGAGAATACAGTCAATAATATTGTAATAATTCTGTACGGTGATAGATGGTAACCAGATTTTCTGTGGTGATCATTTTTTAATGTACAAAAATATTGAATCATTATGTCATACACCTTAAATTACTATAATATGTCAATTATACTTCAATTTAAACTTAAATTTTTTAAAATTTAAAGTACAATCATATTGTTGTATAACCACCTCACTATCTATTTCCAGAAGTTTTTTTTTAAAAAACTCACATCCTCACCTCTTTGCCCCTGGTAACTACTACTCTACTTCCTGTCTCTATGAATTTGCCTTACTTACTTGGCTCACTTGGGGCTTCCCAGGCGGCGCTAGAACCCACCTGCCAAAGCAGGAGACATAAGAGACATGGGTTCGATCCCTGGGTGGGGAACATCCCCTGGAACAGGAAATGGCAATCCACTCCTGGAAATGGCAACCCACTCCAGTATCCTTGCCTGGAGAATCCCACGGACTGAGGAGCCTGGCGGGCTGCAGTCCACGGGGTCACAAAGAGTCGGACACGACTGAGTGACTTTACTTACTTATTCTTGCCTAGAGAATCCCATGGACAGAGGAGTTTGGCAGGCTACAGTCCACGGGGTCACAGAGTCAGACATGATTGAAGCAATTTAGCACAAACATGGCAATTCTGTGTTCAATTTTTTGAGGAAGCATTAAACTGTTTCCCACAGCGGCCACACTATCTCACATTCCCACCAGCAATACCCAAGGTTTCTTATATTTATATAAGAACAAAAGATTGGAAGCAACTTAAACATTTATCAATACTCAACTGATTAAATAATTTATAGCACATTCTCACAATGAAATACCATGTAACCATAAAAATAGAACAGGGACTCCTTTTTTGTATGAATAAAGAAAGGATTCCAACTTGTATTAAGTGAAAAAGCAAGATGCAGAACAGTAAGTATGTTATGCTATCACTTATGTAAAAGAGAATAAAAAGTATATAAATTTCTTGGAAAAATATAAAATATCTCTGGAAACATAACAAAAGAAATTAATCAGACTTGTGCTTCTTGAACGAGGAATTCCATGATGGGAGGTCCAAGGAAGACAAAGGGTTTTCACTGTATAATCTTTCATATGTTTTGAATTTTGAAGAACAAGATTATATAATCTATTTGAATATTAAATTTAAAACATTTTTTAAAGTAGTGGATTTTCTGAGTAAGATACGTTTGATACTTCCTTACATTGAAGGTCCACACCACCATCCTTAGAAGGGGAAAACTAGAGGATCTCTCCTCTTGCAGCATCACAGGCATCTCTTAGAAAAAACGCTCCACATTTCCACTCCACATCTATTCCCTTCATTTCCCCTATTTTCTAAAACAAGTATTTGAACCCCAAATTTAACCTGCTTCCTCCAGATCCTTCCTGTTCACCTTCCCATGGGGGAGAGAGGATCTCAAAATGACTTTGTGAAAGCCAGAACTCCACTCTGGAAACAACCTTCCCCCAAAAAGTAAAGACACAAAGTGAAAATGTCAATCAAACACATGAAAAATAGAAATGTCTCCTAATATGGTAAAATCACAGCTTTAAAGTAGAAGCTTGGGAAAATATAAAAGTGAATCCATCACTCTATCTTTAAAACACTTTATCATCTACACGTGTCTGTGACCCTAATGTCTTTTTAGCACTCTAAATTGGGAAATGAGGATAATGTCTTTTTCAGTATCTTTGAGTAATAGAAAAGCATAGCAGCTCATCATTATAGGAAAGATCATAACAATGGGAACAAAAAGTCCAGTGTTTTCCTTTCCATGATCTAAATGCACCAACTAGTTCAACAAATATATATTTTTAAAATATATATTAGTTACTTCCCAGGGTTCTATTTAAGTTAATGCAGTAATATTCTCAATTTGGGCTCCTCGTTAGCTACTTCTAGTCCTTGAGACCTCCATTAGTTACGTATGTTTTTAGTCATTTGCCTTTTTGTGTCTCTCTTGAAAATACACAGTTGATAATCACAAGACTCAAGCGAGGTAAAATATTGTCAGTATTTTTAAGCACCATTTGACCGAAAACATTGCTTGGGGACACACACATACACATATGCTAATGAGTCATACTGTGGCATGTTATTTTGAGACTTTCCTGCCCACCATAACACAGCCAAACATCTGGCCCATCTTCAAAACGGTGACTTACTGGAGCAGGGTTCATGCTACTCTCCAAGGCCAGTTGGCATTAATGTAAAAGTAATATATCCCTTCCAGCTACCTACTTCCAGAGTTCACACAAGAAATATAAAAAATAAGTAAATAAAGCCAATGTGGAAAACATATGCTTTCATAATCTTAAATAGGCTTTAAATTATTTGTTGGTTCAATGAATTTAATTGATGTGAAAAATGCTAGTGCAGTTATTTGGAAAACAGATTTGAAGATTTCAATACTATCACTTAAAGTTTTAATGAAAAGGGCAGGTGGTAGTGATCAGAAAAAAAGATGTAATACAATACTTTCTGTAGTAAAAAATGTGCAGTAAAGATTTTAAGTGGTCCTGAATAGTGAAAAGTTTGCTGTTAACAGATTCAGCTGGTGTTTAGCCAAAATTTGCTCTCCATATTTTCATATCAGGAGTGTTATCTGAATCAACAGAAAATAATACAAGTCCTCAGGATTTCTATATTACTCACCTGGAAAATCTGCATTTTAAGGGCTTTCGTTTTCTCCCAATAAAATATTTTTTTAGTTACAAGATGTCAGTAAACAAATGACAAAATATGATTGATGTTTTTATAAAGCTAAGTTTCTTATTTTCCATGTGCATAATTTTAATTCTGTATTGTTATTTATGTGACCAAACTTTGCTTATACATAATGTAAAGCATAACTTAAAAATTGATCATACATATAAATGTAAATGAAGCTTAACATGGACTAAAACTGTAATTAAATTGACTTCCCTATAGCCATTCAGTTAAATACTTGATAGTTTAATAACTAG